>NW_017265147.1:0-147903 GCF_001638985.1 Phycomyces blakesleeanus NRRL 1555(-)
CTATATATATAAGTGGATGACAGCCGGTCTGCTATATATATATATGTGAATGACAGCTAATCCGTTATATATATTAGTGGATGACAGCCGGTCTGCTATATATATATATGTGAATGACAGCTAATCCGTTATATATATTAGTGGATGACAGCCGGTCTGATATATATATAAGTAGATGACAGCTGATCTGCTATATATATAAGTGGATAATAGCTGATCTGCTATATATATATGTAGATGACAGCCGGTTTGATATATATATAAGTGGATGACAGCCAATCTGATATATATATAATCTAATTACAGTTAATCTCATATATATACAAGTAGATAACAATCAATTTTATATATGTATAAGTGGATAACAGTCAATCTGGTATATATATATAAGTTGTTAACTACCAATCAGGTATATATATAAGATGATGATAGTTGATCTGATATATATATAAGCTGTTGACCACCAATTGGGTATATATATAAGCTGATAACAGGTGATCCACACTATATATAAACATATGATACTCAATCTGATATATATATAAGCTGATGATAGCTGATCTGGTATATATATAAATTGTTGACCGCCAATCAGCTATATATATATAAACTATTAACAGCCTATCTCATACATATATAAGCTGATATTAGCCAATCTAGTATATATATAAGCTGTTGACTGCCAATTGGATATATATATAAGTTGTTGACTACCAATTGGGTATATATATAAGCTGATAACAAGTGATCTGCACTATATATAAACATATGATATTCAATCTGATATATATATAAGTAGATAACAGTCAATCTCATATATATATAAGCTGAACACTGCTGATCTAGTATATATATAAATAAATGATATCTGATCTGATATATATATAAATCAATAACAGTCAATTTATATTATATATATATATTTATCACATCCAATTTACTACTTATATAAGTTAATAAAATATAATATATAATCAATATTAGCCAATAACATTTGATTTATTACTAATATTAGCCAATAACATTTGATTTATTACTAATATTAGCCTATAACATCTTATCTATCTCTGATATTAGTCAATACCATTGGATCTATCACATTATATATATTCACACTTGTCAATATCCAAGTCATATCCGATCATCTCGTCAAATATAAGTTACATACTCTAATCATATTTAATCTTTAATTTTATATATATTCACAACTCTTTTATAATCTTTATATATATATATTTATGTTTGATGGCAACGGGGACATGTTAATTTTAATGAAAATGTTTAAATGTTGCTGCGTAGCTCAAGTGTTATCGCGTTGTGTTTTTGTTCTGAGCACCCCTGTTCGACCCTACGCGGTAGCATTCTTTTATTTCGATTTTTTTGTGTCGTTTTGTTGTTCCCGATCTTGGTTGGTCTTCCTTTTACTATAGTAAAGTCAAAAGGGCAAACCAACTGGGGATCAAGGAGTATATGTAAAATCAAAGATAGGATAAAAATACTTTTTATTGATATGAATTGAATTGTCATATATAGTTTTCTAAACTAATACTGTGCATTATCTGAATTAGCTATTATATTATATTTAAATAAAAGGAAAGTCATTATACTTTGGTTAATGCTCAGGAAGATATTACTGCGCATAAGGAGGTATTGTGGTTAATTATTTTCAGATTGTACGGATTCATCAAAATAATGTCTGACAGTTTTTTTTTGTAATAAAACAACAGTATAATACTACTGTTATAAGTTTTCTTCTTTTAATAATTTGTTTATTAAATTAAAGAGATGTAAAGGAAAAGTCTGTTTACATATTAAGGGAAAGTTTATGATTGCTTGTTATAATAAGACTATTATAAAAGTTAAAATCTCAAGAAATGAAATATAAATAGAGATATTATAGTTCTAGAGTATATTTTTTATTATAGTATAGCAAACGAAAAAATTAATATAAAATAAACTATTTAGCTGAAGTATAAAATGAACATTTAGTTTTTTTTTTTTTAATTTTTTATTATTATTATTTTTGTTTTTTTTTTATATTTTTTTTCTTATATTTTTTTCTTATTTTTTTTTCTTATTTTTTATTATTATTTTTTTTATTTTGTTTTTTATTTTATTTTTTATTATTTTTTTATTATTATTTTGTTTTTTATTTTATTTTTTATTTTATTTTTTATTATTTTTTTTTTATTATTTTTTTATTATTTTATCATTTTGTTTTTTATTTATTTATATTTTATTTTAATGGTTTTATTATATTTATAATAAATTAGCATTTCAAAAATATTGTGAATAAACATATTAATTTTTTTTAGATAAATTCTTTTTTTTTTTATATATATATATATATATGATATTTGGCTAGGTCGGAAATATTTGATTTATTTTAATTTTTACCCACCTGCGCACTATATCAAATCCCGGCGGCCATCTAATCGTAGCATGATTCAATCTCCGAAAAAATTCTAAAGACCGACAATGCGCCTCTAATGCCACTTTTCAGTTACTCTTCGTCATTAGCTATCGATAGAGCCAAGAAGCATACAAATACAATCAGTAGAAGTCGAGAAAAGTAGAATTATATGAATTTTATTTTTTGAATAAATATTGATTTCTCAAAAAAAAATAAGAAAAATAATAATATTATAAATGCCGACTGAAACCGATATTTTTTATTTATTTATTTATTTTTTGGTATCTTGCGTGCCCTTTAACCGAGGCGACAGATTGTTCAAATAATCTCAATTACAAGAGGTATATATATATATTTGATATTCTTTATATTTTTTGTGGAGAGGTTGAAAAGTTGTAAAAAAATATTTTCAATGCAGTCATTGGTGCAATGATTCCAGTTGAGGAATGAGGACGGGGGTTGTTTTTTCAAGCAGAATAAACAAAAATAATACTCTTATTTATTTATTTATTTATTTATTTATTTTATTTTTCTTCTGTGTGCATCTCTTTCAATAACCATACATATTCACATTAACTTGCCATGAAAGTTACAATTGAAATTACTACAATCATACACATGCGCACATGTACGCACACACGTATTTTACCAAGAACATCTCTAAAAATATATTATATTTGTTAAAAGCGCAAGCTTTCACCAAGACCACGAGCAAGTTTTGATGTGTATGAATTAGAAGCCAATTCTTTGCATTCGTTCTGTATGATAAAGCCGTATTATAATAAATATTTTTTATTTTTTATACTTTGTAGGCTCCCTGTGGTATATATCGGCGATAACAGAGATAATTGGTAGATGTGTATGTTTGGAATAGTAAATAATAAGAAGAGTTGGCGTGTACAGCGATGGTCACTAGCGTTTAGTTTGTGGGTCTACACGACGATTGAAAAAAAAAAGACTTACTGTAAAGGTTTAATTCTCGTAAGAAAAAGATGGTAAGAATAGCATCTGTTAATATTGTTTTTGTAGAAAGTATATCTACAAATAAAAGCTTCCCTTTCATGTTAAGTCGAGTAAGGATAAAGGTGCGTTACATATCATAAACGAAAGTAAATTTATCGATGGAACAAGTTTCGACAAATAAATGGTCTTTATATATCATATATATGCTTCCGGGGAATATTTTTTACTAATTACGATGGGTGAAAAAATAGCGCACAATATTTTTAACTAAAATGAATTTGTATTGTGAAGATAATCTACTTGGAATGAGAATAATATCTGTGATGGCACAATAAATGGAACATGTTTTGAAAAGAACCTAAAAATAAGTTGCTTGACCAGAGAAAGTCTATCATTTTTTTTAAAAAAAAATGGAAGAAAATCATATAATTACAAAGAGGTAAAGTATAAGACTTTTCTGCCCCCAGAAAAAGGTGTATGAACAGGCAGTATGTATCGCAAGAGAAGTAGACACTTGGTTTATCTCCCGTGTCACATGGGTCAATAAATTAATAAACAAGTAATATTTAAATTTTGGGCCACAACAATTAAACGCTGCTTTTCCCCATTTTGATTCTTTGTCTAGTTAGAATCCTGAATGATCTTAAGAGTAATAAAAATAAATAAGTTATACAACTGTGGTAATGTATTTTAAGAGATTACAACCATCGACCTCAGGGAGGCCAAAGTGAGGATCCAATGACTTCCAAATATTTTTTTTCTCATTCGCATTCATTGTCGTCCAAATTACCTTGGTCTCATCCCGCACACCACAGGTATTGACGGTTTTTTTCTTACTATTGCTATCATTATATACTTGCTGTATACTTTATCACGCGTTTCTTCACTCTACACAAAAGTCGATGTAACTTGATAGATATTAAAAAAGTATTTATTTATATGTGTTCTCTAATCGTTTTTAGGAAACATAGATGTATTGCACTGAATTTAGAAAGAAATAAAGAAATAATGACAAAGAGATGGTGTTGTCTGAAATTGCATCCAACCCCAATTAATATTTGGTACAGTTGACGTTTGTGCGCGTGAATAAGCAATATAAAAGAGAGGAATAACCACTTGTCTTTAAATATTAACTAAAGAATTGTAAGTAAGCTGGGTGGTGGCGGTGGTGGCGGTAAATAAGTTTGATTAGATACAAGTGTACCAAAACTATTCATTTTCTCGACAGTTATTTTGTGTTGAGAGTTCAGTTACTTTTATAAAAGAAAAAAATGGTAATAAATTCAAAGCATTATAAATTCATTGTTATTTGCCTATGTTCTACATCAGATTGGTTCGCGCAGGTGTGAGCGTGAGTGTGAACACAAAATGATACTCCTCGAATTACAGTAATCATTTACTCACGACGAAAACCGATAATTGTTCATGTGTTGTGTCACTGTGTTTTACTTGATCTTTTGGACCATCAGCTAACCAGTCAAAAGGTTATATTGGCGCTACTCCAAACGATTCGCAATGTTTAATGTATTGTCTAGAAAAAACAAGGAACGAAAGTATTTCTATACATCAAAACTGATTGAACCTACCCTTTTAAGAATTTATGTCTGCAAGCTTGGAGAAGTATTGTGCCTCAATTTGGAACTCAAGATCAGAAAATAAATAAACCTGAACCAAGCTAAGAGGGTTGGCAACATCTATATATACCCATGGATATAATAGATCCAATTTTGCAACAAATTGACCCGTAAACTTTTGGAGCTCTTTGTATACTATTCTCAGCATTAATACACGGGTGTCAATCTTTATAGTTGAGGAGGTAAAGTTTATTTATGTTTTTCTGTTATAGTCATTACTGTGGTTTTAGAAAGTTCACGTTTGTTCGTCCCGGACAAAATATTATGTGATCCTTGGTGGTATTGGTTTAACGAGTCAGAGGAAGAGGTGTTCATTGACTATCACACATCCTAAGACTTGGATGTGTTTGTATGTGTTAAAGGTGAGTGGATACTTCTTTTGGTTCTCCATATTAGAACACTCTGTAGATTTCACTAAGCCTTGTATTTATCTATGTTGTGAGCCAGTGTTTTGAAAACAGCCGAAAACGAATGCAAAATTGAATGTCGTATTTACTCGAGCCTAAATTTTATAAATTGTGTTTATGCGATTGTAAGAGCGTAAAAGATTTGTGATAGACCAATGCTTATTTTCCTGACAATTAAGTCAAGCAGCTAAAACGGTGCCATTTTCTTTCTTTCTTTTTTTAATGGCCACTCGAGTTTCAGATATATTGACCAAATTGGATCCACCAAAAGTTGTAAAAGAAAGGTAATAATAATATATATACATTTTGTTGGCCGTTTATTTCTATATATCTGCATAATCGCCTTTGTTGCTATCTACAAGAACCTCTCTAACAAGAAAGACAATATATCTTGCTTTCACTTAAAGAATACAATTGCTGTTACTGTTATTATTACTTTGTTCCACAGGACATTTATTATTTTAATTGAATATGCAAATGGTCAATTGGTACGGAGAGCCTTTCGTTTACTATAGGAGTATATATATAGTGATAAATAATATGAAAATTAATCATTGCTTCTCAATATTTTTTGAGCTTTGGATTACATAGATAAATGTAAATACTACAGAATAATAAAGAAGCAATAAAAGAATAGAGATTAAATAACATCGAATATTTGCGACTACAAAAATATACAGAATTGCTTTGTATACTGGTATTCTAAATACGAATGTGTGGAGGCTGCTGTTTCTTTATTTCAAGGCATTAGAGCTACAAAGTACTTCTGTCGCCCATATCAATGCCCTATATTGATAGCATCTCTGTAAAGAAAAATACCCTCAAGAAGTATATAAACATGGGAATAAAAATAAATTGCTAGAAATGTATTGTTGACTATTTTTACCTCTTGTAATCAAGATTTATATATAGCAGCGTACTTTTCTTATTCTTTGTACTGGGAGAATTGCTCTAACAGAAAAATGGTTAGATAGTTAACTGCCAAGACTTTACCGAAACTTACAAATAAGTGCTGTTCAAATATACATCTAATAATTATACACATTTAAGATATAAAATAAAATATAATTAATCTGAATAAAATTGGCTTATTTTAGGGCTAAGCTACTAAAAGCCTCTTTTTATTGGGGGGTTTCTTTTTTTTTTAAAAAAAAAAACTTTTATATTGAATATTATTCAAATGGTAAGTAAAGCATTGCTGCATCGAATTGTCAAGCACCGAGAACTGTTGAAACCGCTTAAATGAGGGAAATTACTCTATTTCAATAAAAATAAAAATAAAATAATATTATCTAATAAAGTTATTAAAATCCATTATATATTTACCAAGCTTTTATTATTTAGCGTTAATATCATTATCTTTGGTACCATTATTAAATAAACGTGTAATATGTTTTGCTTAAAAATAACGTTTTTCTTTATTCTCCAATTTTTCAAAAGAATCTATAAATCATTATTTTTACGTAAATGTGTTTGTAGTAAAAAAGACAATCGATATTTATTGAAAGGTAAATCAAGTAAATTAGTCTGGCTCTTTATTTGATAGTCAATTTGGAAACTATCTTCCTAATGTATATATTTATATTTATATTTATATGAATATGAGTGAGTGAGTGAGTGAGTGAGTGAGTGAGTGTACATGTTTTTTTTTGGTTAAAAAAATTAATTAGAAGAATATGAAGAATATGAAGAATAATAAAAATAATAATATGATAAAGATAGCAATATATATATATGTGTGCGTGTGTGTTTAATGCTCATTTACAAACAGTGGGTCCAGGCTCAACGGGTCAACATCAAATGGCTGGATCTCTAATTCGCGCGCCCAGACAAACGAATAATTGTCCCCATTTTGTAGTGTTACGGATGTTTGATCAGAGACCGATATGGACTGGCTAGTCCGTGGTGTGGCCGCTATGCTTTCTTCGGGATCTTCAAACAATGTGATAGAAAACGGTGAAGGCAGAGGTACTCGCGAGGACGCCTGGAGTCGTAAATTGGCCGGTGGTGTTTTCTTTTGCTGGGTTACAGAAGGATCCTGTCTTCTCAAGAGAGAAAAGAATGACCGATTCCGACCTGTCTCAAGTGTCAAACTTTCTCTTGGGGATGAAGTCACGAACCCACTTATGGCCACTGAGAGACTATCGTCCCGAGACAATCTCGGTTTGTCAGAGTAATCATCGCTACTGTCATCAGTGGGGCAAAGGGACAATGGGGGCAAGAAGGATAGATCAGTCGATGTTGAGGATCGGATCATGAGGTCCGGAATGGCCACAATCGCACGTCGATTGACATTGTCTTCTTGTGTCTTGTGCATGTCTCGAGAGAAAATCTTGTCAAAGTGGATAATAAGATCACGGAAAAGTCGCTGAGGATGCTTGTCGTGGATATTCTTTGTAGATTCTGTTACTGGGCGCAACAAAATTGGTCCAAACAAAGAAGCCAGTGCATTGAGACGAAAGCTGTCTTTCTTGAACAGTCTGTTGAGGTGAGGAAGGAAAACGAGTACGAAATTATATATAAAAGAAATTAAAAAAAAGAATAGGTGGAGGAAAGGGAAGGCAATATTTTTTTTTGTTTTGTTTTGGAGAGAAAATTTCCGGGTAAGCCAAGCTATGTCTTTGTCTTTTTTTTTGTTTTCTTTGTCAAGTTTTCTTGATCAATAGATAGTGAATACTTGCGTGTGAAAGTGGTAAATTATGGTCTTTAAGGTATAGAAATTAGCAGAAGCTAATGTGGTCATCATCTTGGCTACAGAAGTAATTCGACATTCTTCTTCGATACTCTGTTCATTATCTAGATAGATAGATAGATAAATAATATATAAAGTCAGAATTAGTACTCTTGTTCTTAGACAATATTCTTTTATATTGTGTTTCTATTTTATGATAATTTTAGCGTTACGTTGGAGGTATATTGTCTTTGCAGGCTCATAGAGCTCAAATGTCAACAGACATTCGGGTAATTCCAAAAGGTAGAGTCGTACAAGAGAAGCAAGTACCAAGACATCAAAGCGCTCTAGTTTGTCTAAAGCTGTCTTTTCTGGTGACACATTGAGTTCTTGACGGGCGGCGTGAACAAGATCTAGAGGCAGCATTGTTGTCCATGTCTTTTCTCGTTCTATGATTTTCAACAGCAGCAGAATAAAAATAATATTCAGCAAGAGTTAATAATGAAGGCTATGAACAGGTTTTGTGTGATATTCACCATCTTCATGAAGATCGGTTGTAGCTAATTAAAATGATAATTAAAATAAAATGGTTATTGTGTGTGAGTGTGAGTTTATCATATCGAATCTAAAAAGATACAAAATATAGATATTGTTTTTAACAGAACGGTAATTACCTGAGGCAATAGAGTTTATTGCATTGGCAATAAACGGTGGTACGAGGGATTGGTTGTACTGAGCTACCTCGTCCAAAGCAACTCCAAAGACTTGATCTTATTTGTGTATAAAGAAATGAACGTGTAACCATGAGCCACAATGGGTTTTTAGTAGTAAGTTTTTGATTTTTTTGTAGATATCATATAATAAGGTAAACATGAAGAAGAAAAAGAGAGTATTTATATATTAACAAGAAATAACTTACCAACAGCAGGTCCTTCATAATGATTTTCATACAATATTGGACGAGGACAAAATCGACCTGTACGATACTGCTCCACAATAAACTGGACTTCTTTGTCTGGACGAATGGCTTCTTGGTATATATTGATACAGTCATAGGTCTCGCTGAACAGTGGCAGTGTATTGGCAAGCAAAGTTGTTATCGTGGCAAATACTATATTGTGTGGTACATTATTATTATTAGAAATGAGATTTGGAGCAATTTTGGTCTATTTTTAAATTTTCAAAAGGAAACCAAAAAAAAAATTTGACCAAATAACAGACAATTTTGAAAGAAAAAGAAATACTTTATTATATATATATATATCTTTTTTGCTCGTGGTTACTTACTTTGCTTCAGGGTTTCGATACGCTCTAATTCGAGGTTCTCCATATCATCGTAATAAGACGACTAAAAGAGCAAAAACCAAATTATGGTGTGAGAATTAGATATAAAGATATAAAGATATATCGAATTAATAATATAACAAATAGCTAGTGTAGTTATTATTATTATGTGGATCTTAAAATTTCTATGCACTGTTTTTCTATATTTTATACTCACCAATGATTCTTCAGTCTGGAGTCTCATTTTCTCGGCTAATTGGACACTTTCACGATAGACTTTTTCGGCCATCATCATTTCTTGGTTTGCGAGCTGGAATTGCTTTTCCTGGTTTCGTTGGCTGCGTTGTCCGAGTCTTCCGAGCAGGCTAGTGAAGCTTCCGCCAGAATAAGTCAGATTACTGCTGATGCTGGCCGTGGGGCTCTTGAGGGGTTCTGTGAGATCGAGTGACTCGGCCATTGGAAAGTGATATCCTCCAATGCCATGCGGATGCACGCTGTAGATTGTGGTGTCGAGTGGTTCGAATCTACAGGAATTGCCTTTGAGAGGCTGAAGCATCTGGAGCTCGACGAGCTGGTGACACACTGCTATTGCTTCTTCGGTTGAGCTTCTGGGCGGCTGAATGTGTGGGTTGGACAGGGCAGCCAGGTGGTCTTTAATCCAGTCCAGGATAAGTTTGCCGTCCAGGTCGCCTGGCCTTTCTTTATGTAACTCGTCCAGAAGGTGCGCAATTTCCCAGTGGGGATGTTTCGCAGATCTCCCGGAAAGCGTGTGATGCAAGAAGCTGACCGAGCGTTTTCTGGAGGTCGGAGTCAAAGATGAAGAGGAAGACATGGTTGCGTTGCTGTTTCTGTTACTGGTGTTAGTACCGGTCGAAAGCGAGGGCATGAGAGGGTCAGATGGCCAGAGACTGTCGAGGGTTCCGCATTTGACATGATAGGCCGACTTGGCCAACTCCACTTTCTGAACTGCCTGTTCAAACGCAGAAATCTGCTTGTCCACACGAGATTTACTCTGATCCACGAGCTGTTTGTAGTGGCTCGAGAACCGTGAGAGAGGCTCGAGTACATCGTCTGTTAGGCTTTCGACACGAATTCGATGTCCACGCGCAGTTTCCTGGCTCTCGTCTTTGATTTTCTGGAAACATCTTTTGAGTCCGCCACCAAGATCTCTTTCGAATGCTTTGGGTATGTTGGTGTTGCTAACGTTGCTGATGTTGCTGGTCTGACTACTGATATTAGTACTGGTGCTGGTGCCGGTGCCGGTGCTAGTGTTAGGTTTGCTGATAACAATGGACTTGAGGTGGTCTACATAAGCTTGTTCAGCCGCCAACCGCCGTGTTACATATTCGGCGATCGCTTGGTTTTCTTCGGTTGATTGGGTCAGTTTTTTGTAAAGAACATCGACACCGTAAGAAAAATTTGGGGATCGGTCAACAGAGGCACTGGGTGACCAGAATGATGCCTGAAACGTAGAAGGCTGCATAGTTGAATAAGCAAAGGAACAAATGAGAGTAGAATGCAGACCAACTGAAAAATGAAAAAAAGCGATAAATTAAGATAAAGGATGGTTTACAAAAAAACAACAATAATTAAATAAATGAAAAGGCTATATATTTTTTATATATTTTTATTTTTGGTTACTATTATCGTTTGCTCTTGATATATTTATTATTTACTGTCACGCAACATAACCATAAATTGCAGAGTATAAAAGTAAAGAGCTTGCCTGTTGTTTTGTTACGAAAATCACAAGTTTTTATTTTCAAAAAATAAAATAAAAAATTAACACATACAAAATAGGAAGAAGCAGAAGCAGAAGCAGAAGTAGTAGTAGAAGAAGAAAATAGAGTATGTTTTCTAACATGAATTGATTAACTATTCTAGGCCAATTGTTTTTTTCTTCTTATATATATACACTCACAATCAAAAACGTTTCGACCCCCGCAAAAAATGCCTAAAAAAAAATCGAAAAAATAAAAATAAAAACATTGTTTTCTCCCAATATTATTAATCAAATCCAACATGCAAGACGCAAATTCAACAGAAAACACCCACGGATCATATGAAAAGGCCGATCCCTATAAATACGGATGCATCATGTACATGCATTAAGCAAATTACGGGGCGACCCAGATTTCATTGGTGGTTGGCATGAGTCTGTCAACTGTCAAGTACATCATTAAGAGAGTGGACGAGACAGGATCGCCCGAGCCAAGAAAAGGGTCCGGAAGACCTAGAAAGATTGACGAGAGGACAGAAAGACACCTTGTTCAAATAGTTCGTAAGGACCCCTTTGCCTCATTTTCTAGGCTAAGGGCTTCCTTAAAGAACATGGAGGTATTTGTCTGCAGAAAGACAATAATCAGTTGTCTGAAGCGTTTGGGCTTCGGATCATATATCGCAGCTCACATGCCAGCTTTAACCGAAAGCCACAAGAAAAGAAGGCTGGAATGGGCCGGTGAGCATGTGAATTGGACAGATGACCAGTGGAGAGGTGTAGTGTGGTCAGATGAATCACGGTTCACAGTTGAGGGTAATGATGGAGGAGCTAGAGCTATCAGGAAAGTCGGTGAAAGGTTCAAGGAAGAAAATATCATCGAAGGAACCAAGTGGGGGAAGGGTAGTGTGATGATTTGGAGCTGTTTCTGGGCCGGTGGTTTTGGCCCTTTGGTGTTCCTAGATGGTAACGTAAACCAAGACCAATACGTGAACACTTTGGCTCAGAACTTCCTCCCTTGGTTCCAAAATCTTTCGTGGGAACAAACCAGAAGCTTCGTGTTCCAAGAGGACAACGCCAGCTGTCATACTGGGTCGTACTCGAGGTGGTGGAAAGATAGCCATGAGATCCGAGGTTTTGACTACTGGCCCGCTCAAAGCCCGGATCTCAACCCCATCGAGCATCTCTGGTGGGCTCTCGAGAGGCGCATGAGTGACGAGAGGGCCAGTATTAACAATGTTGAAGATCTGAAGGTTGTAATGCAACGAGAGTGGCGAAGGATAGATCTCGAACTTTCGTCAACTTTGGCCGGAAGCATGCAGCATCGATGCCAGGCTGTAATTGAGGCCAAAGGAGGTCATACAAAATATTGATCTTTTATTTTTTTCTATATTTCAATAATAAACATATATATAATCTTTTATTTGAAGTTTGAATGCTTTAGCTTTTATTACTGAGGAGCAGTTGCATGTTGAATACATGCCATGATTTCTCTCATGCATTTTTTGGGCTCAGAGGTCGAAACGTTTTTGATTGTGATTGTATATATTATTTTGTTGTTGTTATAACAGATTAGTCTATGACATCAATGATGATAGACTGTTGTAGTGCTAATCAATTAGGCTTGATTTGATTCTTGTAAGACTGTTATTAAGTGATAGTTTCGTAATGGCAATATTTTATATTTAAAAGTATATGTTGTCTTGTAGATTTATTTATAAGAAGAAATATAAGCTTGTAAGATTTGATTGGAAAAGGAGTAGGAGTTGGGAAATTGTAGGCCATTTTGATCGGTCAAAAAGGATAATGTACATAAGGGGAGTAAGACAATAATAATATATAGGGTATAATACAAGCAATGCTGCAAAATATAAGAAAAAATATATGAATAGTAAATAACAATAGTAGTAAAGATAGTAGTAATGGAAGCAAAGTGAGTGTGAGCATAAAACAAAAAAGAGGCGTACATAATAACTGTTTTTCTGTTTTCTGCCTTTTGGTTTGTTTTCAAAGAGAACAGAACCGCAAGAACAAACAAATTAAATGTGTAAGGAAAAAGGAGAGTATTCTTGGTCTTATTCTTCCCTTTTCTTTTCTTTTGCTCGATTATTTTGTTAGTAAGAAGGAAGGAAAGATTAGGTGAGAATTGTAAAAAATAAAAAAAAAAGCAAAAAGAAACTTATTTTGAAGATGTCCATTTCATAGGCCTTGCACCAGTCATGTCATAAGAGGCATCGTCAGAACCAAACGAATCAATGGGTCCTATGGGGGACTCTGGGTCATTCAAGGTGAGTTCCTTTGAATCGTCTTCGCTAGACCGATTGCTTCTGCGTCTGGTATTGTAGACCGTCCTGCCACCCTTGACTTGCTTGTTGGCTCGGCGAGGAGAAAATCTTCTGACACTGGTGGTCAGTTTTCTTGTTTGTTCTCCGTCTTCATCTTGCTGTCGTTGTCGTCGTCGCTGTTGCTGCTGCTGCTGCTGTTGGGAAGGATAGGGTTCTGAGCTTCCTTGAGGAGAAGAACAACCGGTGCGTGATCGGCGACGCTCTGACTGACTGGATTTTTTGTATGTGAATGGGTTGGTTGACATCAACGACTCATACATATGATTAGAGCTTTTTGGTGATTCTACTCGGCGACGCTTTGTACTACGTGGAATGCCTGGAAGAGAAGATGACTATAATGTATGTATGTATATATATATATATATATTTATGTAAGTAAAGATGTATACATACAGACATACATATATATGTATATATATAAAAGTAAAGACGAAAAATCCGAGAAAGTAACAAATAATGTACGAAATGGATTGGAGATAAAGATCACACAATATCTCAAATTTGTGATTCACAATTCACAAGTCATTCATTCCATCGTATCTAAGCTTATTTTATTTTTTTTCTTCTTCTTCTTCTTACTACTATTATTTTGTATGTGTATATAGTGTGTATATAGTGTGTGTGTATAGTGTACATATAGTGTATACATATATTGCGTATATATATAATATATATATAAATAAATGATATGCATCTAGTGTGTGATATTTACCATGAGACTGTTGGTGTGGGCTTCCTGAGGACTGTTGCTACTACTTTTACTGCTTTCTGCGTCTCCGTCGGCCGATCCGCTGGGAGAGTTATTATTTCTGTGAAGATCCCTGCTAGAGCTGGAATCCACCATGCTTCCATTGCACAACTGTTAAGTCGGTTGGACAACACTCTGGCAGTGTAAAAGCATACCTGCTGGTTGATCCCTGTTTGGCTCGTTGTCTTGCTCGTCCAATCTGACGATTGTTGGCTTCTTGCTTCGACGTGAAATCCTTGAGGTAAGCTTGGTATTTCTAAGAATATAAATGTGATAAATAACCCAAGATTACAATTGAAAGAGAAAAAAAAATGTATATGTATATATACACATATAAAAGGGCTTCCTGTTCCTGTTTCTTCTTACTCGAAAGAATATTGATAGTAATAATGATAGTAATGGTAATAATGATCAAGACCATAATTCTCATCATTATCATCATTATCATAATAGTGTGCCGCTTTTTTTATCTTTTTTTTTTCTGTTTTAAGAAGCACTGAATTACTTTGTATTCTGGTGTTTGTCTGTAACGTTCAAGCGCAGAGATATATTCATCCTTTGCCTGCATAGCAGTGCGTTCATACGACTGT
This sequence comes from Phycomyces blakesleeanus NRRL 1555(-), assembly GCF_001638985.1. Classification (NCBI taxonomy): domain Eukaryota; kingdom Fungi; phylum Mucoromycota; class Mucoromycetes; order Mucorales; family Phycomycetaceae; genus Phycomyces; species Phycomyces blakesleeanus. The sequence continues at coordinate 14,773 of NW_017265147.1, forward strand.
TTTTCTTCATGACTCAGGTTCTTCCACTGGTCTCCGACAAACTTGGCAATTGTGGCAAATGACATGTTCTGGTCCCTGAGCTGAGCCCTGGCGTTGTTGGAGAACATGATGTATGCGGACGGTGGCTTGATTGGCGCATGCTTGTCGCTTTTTGGATGGCGTCTGTATTTGCGCTTGGGTTGGTTGCTTGGGGTGTCTGTCGAGGCTTCGTCGTCGTCATTGGACGAGAAGCTGTTGCTTCGTATGCTGGTATTATTGGTGTTGGTGTTGGGATTGGCATTGGTGTTGATCTTTCTCGGCACACGTTGGGAGGAAGAGGATGCGGTATCGACTGAACTTGGGACGGTGGAGGACATTGAGCCATATCCACTTGTGTGTGCGCCGTGTGAAAAGTGTGTGGCACTTCCGGTAGTACTGCTGTTACCACTTATACAAGAACCTCCATTGCCATTATTGATATTGTTGTTATTGTTCATGCCGTTGTTGTTATTTCCACCACAGCTGTTACCACTATTGATGTTGTGGTTGGTATTGCCGTTGTTGTTATTGCTGCCGATACCAACACCGAGACCGATGCCTCCCATTGATCCATTGTGTGATCCAATTAGACCCTTTCCGATATTGTTTTGAGTAGAGTTCATTCGATGGTCTCTGAGCATACCACCGTTGCTGTTATTGTTATTGGGCGCCATTGGCAATGTAGTACACATAACTACCGGGGAATCAGCTTAAAGTGAATACAATAAGAAACATTAATTGATGAAAGCCAAAAGAAGGTTTTGTCTTTTGTCTTCTTCCAAGGGTAGACCGAACAAGTGACCACAAAATGATAATAATAAAAATATTCTTCTATTGATCTTTACTGTATATAAATAATAAAAGTACTTACATGAGCGGAGTGGGTTAATATCCAGAGGCTGGTTTCTTGGAACACCTTTGGCAGAAGCAATCTCCCTTTGAATTACCTAACAAATTAAAATAAGTAAATAAAGACTGAATCCGATTAGAGGGGTTTATTTTATTTTATATAAAAAAAAAAGCTAATATATATACAGAATCCCATTACATACCCTGCGATGTCCACGTTTGATTTGCATGTCTACCATATCATTTTCTGTTATCTCATAAATCTATTGCACAAGTTAGAAAGACATTGATTTAGGTTTGTTGGATCTTACGGATGAAAGGGTATCAAAACCTTCGGCAATAAAGGCTGGTAGATAGTTTGACAGGTTGCAGCGTTCAAGAAAATCCTGAGTTTGACGATGACCGGGGTCTGTAATGTCAAATGGTGTGTCGGGTTCGTCCATGCCAAAAGGTTCCATTGTGTGGTAGATTGTTGGTTGTGGGTGTGGATAATAAATAATAGTGGATGGGGTTTGAAATGTGAAATGTAAAAGGTCAGAAAAATATTAGTACTAATTATTAATAGCAGTCAAGTAGATATTGAATAATAGGATATTTGAAGCAAGGTAAGGCAAGGCAAGGCAAAGAGTAATGTAGATTAAGGGAAAGAAGGGAAAGAACGAGAAATAATGGTGAATAGTTTGGATGGTATTTATACAAATTCTCGAGGTTTCATATTATCCCATTCTAATCGATAATGAGAAAAAAAGAAAAAAAAAAGAAAAAGAAAATAGTCAAACACCGCCTTGTCTTTTTGTTCTTTATGACTTCTGGAAACTTCTGAAGGAGTCTTTTTGTGCTCACAGTGTAAACGGGGTGGAGATCCTCTTCCTTTTTTCTTTTTTGGTGTTTATTTTTTGCCTTTAAGAAGAAGAAAGTAAACGAAGTACTCGAAATTATGAGCACCAAAAAAATTTTCACCATGAAATGACAATAGAGAGAATTGCAAAATTCCTTAATATTCTGCATTCGTAAATACGCTACATTTTATTTCAATTGTGCTTTTTATATATATATCTTAATTGTTCATTTCATTTCATTCCATTTCTTTGGCTTCAATTCTTTTATTTTTATTTTTATTTTTATTTTTATTTTATAATAGTAATAATTCAATGCAAATTTTGAACGAACGAGACAATAAATCTTGAGCGTAATTTAAAATAAACGAGTATTATCCCGATTTGGGATTCGCTGGAAATCTGAATCGGAAGGAAATCAAGCATCTCGCGATGATGGCAAAAACTACATCTTTTTTTGTTAATAAGAAAAAACTAAAAAAAAAAAACAACAACTAAAAAACTAAAATAATAATAAAATAAGATCAGAAATCCGCACGATCTCCTGCATTCCGTCCGCTCATAATTGCCCCCATTTGCTGTCTTCTTTGCTGTTCCAATTTAGGGCAATCATTAATACGATGTCCCAATCCACCACAAAATGTACATCCTAATAATAATAATAATAATAATAACAATTATGTGCAATAGAGAAAATACAAATATAGATGTTAAGTAAGTATATGTATATATGTATATATGTACATATGAATTATTCGATTAATAATATATATATATATTTAAAGAGATGATCGTATTACTATTCTACTCTAGAAATAAAACTAATACTACTACTAATGATAATGATAATGATAATGATAATGCCACAATTATCACAAAATATTACTACTGCTATTACCATTAATAGTAATACGTGTGGTAATAATGGTAGTAGATAGGTATATAATATATATAAAAAAATCACTAGTACAAGTACAAGTAAGAGTATTGTATAACTCACCTCCTGCTAAACCATATTTCTCGCTGGGATCGTCCATAGCCGCCAGGAATGGTGGTACACGCTGCTTTGCTTCTCTCAATAGATGCTTCAAATCTAGGCGAATTTGTTCAGAGCAATGTTGATTGATAAACGTAGTAGCAACACCAGTCTTTCCACTACGACCAGTACGACCAATTCGATGCACTTTAAAGTTTTTTTTTTTTTTTTTTTTTTTAAGAAAAAAAAATCCAAATCCAAATCCAAATATTTATATTTATATATAAAGTATATTAGTATTTTAGCCATCTTTCCAAATATAGAAGAATCCTAAAGTCTTTTATATAATGTATGTATATATTTCTTACCATAATCTTCAATTTCCTTTGGCATGTCATAATTAATAACATGTTGAATCTGTGCAAAATCAAGACCCTTTGATGCTACATCTGTTGCAATCAAAACATCCTTTTTGTATTCCTTGAATGAACGGATTGCAAATTCGCGCTCTTCCTGTGCTACAAGACAGCAAAGCAAATATCAATATCAAATATTTACACATAGTATTCAACCAGCCAAAATTATCATGTATGAACAGTCCTTTTGCCCAGTACTTGATTTATTTTTGTTTTGGTTGCCTGGTTGGTTCCTTTCCAAACCATATATTATGTTCTCATTTCTCACTCTACTTACTTTTTCCTCCGTGAATGGCAACACCCTCAACACCCTTCAATAGCAAGTATTCATGGATATCATCTACATCGTTTTTGTTCTCTGCAAACACGAGTACCTATTAATTTATCATTGTTTGTTGTTTAGTAGTTAATATATGTATATATTTGTTATTTTTTTTTTAAAAATAATAATAATGTATAATACATATAAATATATGTATTACTTACAGGTGGGGGAGTCTTTTGAAGACATTCAAGTAGATAGACCATCTTGGCCTCCTGTTTTACATACTCGACCTCCTGAATAACGTCCAGGTTAGCAGCACCAGCACGACCCACGTTCACAACAACTGGTTGCACTAGAGCAGACAATGCAAAATCTTGAATCTTCTTTGGCATAGTAGCAGAGAACAAGAGTGTCTGACGCTGAGACTAATATGATATGATATGATATAATATAATATAATACAGAACGGAAAAATAAGGTTGTTTGTATTAAACTTTGGGTTTAATGAAAATAAAATAAAATACAATAGAAGAAAATAGAAGAAAATAGAATAGAATCGCATTGCATAAAATCCGTATATAAAATATAAAGCATAAATAATATCTTACCTTGAAATAAGACATGATGTTTCTCACATCGTCTTCAAAGCCCATATCAATCATTCGATCAGCCTCGTCCATACACAAGTACTTGCAAATATCCAAATTGAACTTCTTTTTTGTCAACATGTCCATCAATCTTCCTGGTGTAGCTACAACCATATGAGGTCCTCTAAATAAAATATGTAAATATAATACAGATTGATATTCAGGTATATACGATGATGATAGTAACACTAATGGCACTTTGTTCTTTTTTTTTGCGAGTGTAGTAAGTGTGGTATATTGTATCTATAGTACATATGTATTAAAGGGTATGAATTACCTGTTTAATACATCAGATTGTTCTCCCATATTAATACCACCAATACAAAGCAATGATCGAAGATGAGGGAAACCCCCCTTTGCAAGTTTATCTGCCATTAAACAGAGACCTTCATGGGTCTGACGGGCCAATTCACGCTAATAATAATAATAATAATAATAATAATAATAATAATAAAACACCCAAATTGATTAATTTCCCTTCTTTTTCTTTTTCTTCTTATTTATAAACTTACCGATGGGCACAAGATCATCCCGATTGGGCCTTCTCCTTTAATAAGTGGTAATCTTGTCTCAGCCTCAAGAGCAAACATTACCAATGGCAGAGAGAATGCCAAGGTCTTTCCGGATCCTGTAAAAGCAATACCAATCATATCACGGCCAGAAAGACTATGACAAACATACAGGAAACAAGTGAATATAGTGAATATAGTGTCATTGTTGTTGCTCATATTTGATAAATTTATGTATCATAGCATAGCATAGCATGGCATAGTATGTAACTGTAGTTTGTCTTGATCCACTCTAATACTTACGCTACAGGCAATCCCTGGACCTGAATAGGTGTAGGTTTACTGATCTTCTTCTCTTTCAGGTACTCTAATATTGGCTCAGGAAATCGCATATCCTTTGTTTTTTTTTTGGTGTTTAAATAAATTGTCAAGTAACAATGATCAATAAGCAATAATCAGTATAATATATTATATCTTAAGTATCCAAGATACATTTATGTAAATGTGATTTGTTGCCTAGGAAGAACAAATAGAAGAAAAGACAAAAGGGCTTACTCTAAAATTCATGATTGGCGGTACAAGATTATCACCTTCGATAAGAATGTGAAATTTGTTGCGTGCTTGCATGTGTTGCTCTTCAGACATATCCCGTATATACTTTGGTGGTTCCCATCTAGGATTAACACACACACACAAAAGAGAGAGAGAGAGAGAGATTAATATAGTATATTATCATTATTATTATATCTGTTTACTTACGATGTCTTTATTGGTTCTGTGTAGAGTACACCAGATGCTGCTTCCTGGACAGACACAAGAGCTTTGTGCCGTGCCTGAGCATCCTCAATTTTCTTTTCTTCTTCAAGACGTTTTTCTTCTTCGGTCTTTTCTAAAATAAATAATGGTAATAAAGAATTAGGCCAAAGGAATAAATAATCAATGGATGCTATTATTATTATTATTATTATTATTATTATTATTATTTACCAGGAAGTGTGTTGTTGCGTCTCTGTTCGACTGTTTGATCCAAAAGACTCATTCCAGATCGAGGACCGGCAGTTGATGGCTCTTCGTCTTCGTACTCTGGTCTGGGTGCAGGTTCGGCAAGACGTCTCTGTGTAGCATATTTGTGCAATTTTTCCATGCGTCGTTGCTTGACAGACACATAGGGAACGTAATCATCTTCCTCTCTTTGCTTATTATTCTATATTTTTTATTTGTTTGAAAGTACACAGAAATGAACAATTATAAAAGTAGATGAGTATGTATGTTGATTGAGTGATCTTGCATTATTCTTCTTTATGATCGTGATCGTGATCGTGATCGTGATTGTTATCGTTATCGTTATCTTGATTGTAATTGTAATTGTAATTGTCTAATCTTTAACAAGTATGTATATAATAAATGACAAGTTTTGTGCTTACAGTTGAATCGCTCATCTGATCAATTTTATTATTATTATTATTATTATTATTATTATTTTCACTCTCTATATATGTATATATTGTTGGGCTTCTTTATATTTGTGTATGTATATTATACACACACGTATAATATAGATATGGATGGGTGTATATATTAACTCACTTCACCTTACTTTATTTCACTCTCTCACACACACAAATTAAAATTTATTATGCTATAATTGGCTGAATAAGTTAGACAGCTTGGATTGAAGCGTGAAAGTGTGACCGTCTATCTGAGAGCAGTCATACGTCAAGTCGAACATGCTTTTGCACGCGAATAAATAAGTGAAAAAGAAAGAAAAGAGTTATCTGATCCTGTACACACATATATATATTATATTATATTTCTCGGGTTCTATTAGACTTTTATAGTTTATTTATTCTCTTTAAAGAAAGTTAATGCTTCTACTTGTCTCGACAGTTGATAAATATAATTTACTAAGCATTGATCATATACTCTTGAAACGTAAAGAATCCAAGTAGATTATGAATAAACCCGAAAAGAGAAAGAGAGAACGGCAAGTACATAGAATAGTTCGATTAGGTTTCGTAGAATGTAGAGAGATTTTAACTGCACTGTACTGTACTGCACCATATTATCTTATATTATGCTATGCTATTCCAACAAATCAACCACCCACTTATATATATAATCTATGCCCATAAATAAGAATAATTTCTTAAAGATATTGCTATTAGCACCACCAATAGTAATAATACTTATCAAGAAGAATCTTTAATAGATTTGGAGTTTTGTAATTTGTACAATAAAAAAAGTGTCAAAAAAATATATGTAGTAAATTGTAATAAATGATATTTATTGCTATTATTTTTTTGTCATAAAAAAAAAACATACCACTTTGCTGTGATATAAAATATAAGCAAATTTGAGTCGCCCCCCTCCTACTTTTCCCCTTTTTGTCTTTTGTTTTTATTGATTCTACAAAATGTTCCGACAATTTGAAACAAAGATGTAAGAGTTTGTTTGTTTGATTGTTTGATTGGGAATATTAAATACAACTGATGAATACTATATCTGGGGTTATCTCCTTGCTGAATACATATAGGCATTTTGCAGAAAACCAAGTTTAGATTGAATGGTAAGATCTGATACAAAACAGATCTTGGAAAACAATAGTCAAAATGATCGTCATTTACACAGCCTTGTAATTTATTTCATACACGTGGGTCCAAGATATATATATATTTGGCCGAATCACTATCACTATCATTCTTTTTATTTATTTATTTAAAAAAGAAAGAAAGAAATAATAGCGTGCGTGTGAAAGTATTTTTTTTTTTTTGGATTTTCTGTTGTGGTTGAAATTCGGCCACGAGCCAGGTAAGAAAAAAAAATAGTATTATTTCTCTTCTTCTTTGATTAGAAGCTGTCCTACCATGTGTTTTACATATATATATATTATATTATTATATTATTTTAACTAGCATCAGATGTTCTTTTCCTATGAAATTTACTCACCTTGGCCTCATTCTAGCATAGTGCCAATGCAAACTGCCAATTCAACCAACCCAAACAAGTAACAATATATATATAAAAACAGTTATATTGTGGTATCAGACAAGTTTAAATTTCATCTATTTTAATATAGACAGAAAAAGAGACAAGAAGAAAAGAAACAAAGAAAAGAAAGGGCAAATAGTTAGTATCCTGCTTAAATCCTTGGGAACATTTTAAAATGCCTGTGAAAATATATAAAGTAGAATAAATTTAAGAAAGTGCTGCTGTAACTTATATTACACTATATGGTACTATGCCGTACTTTACTGTCTTGTAACCAGACTACAATGCACTGCACTTTATTGTGATAGTGTGATGTATGATACTGTACCTTGTTGTACACCTTTATGGCCAGTGCAGACCCAGAAAAGGATATAAATTGTGGATAAGAATTTATTTATTTATTTATTTTTAAAAAAGAAACGCTCGGACACTATTGGCCATTTTGTGAATGCAAATCCGGGTGTGAATTAAGTATGATTTTTTCATATTTTTGATTTTCAAACCTAGACTAGAGTTGCACTAGATTGATTGATTACAAGCAATGAAGCAAGTGAGTAAACCAAGTATTAGATGTATGTAAGTACGTATGTGCATACATACATACATATAAAAGGAGTTTATTTGACTCTTAATTATATAGCTACATATTGATTATTGATAGTACTAATGGTCATGGTCATGGTAATGGTTATGATAAAGTTTACATTTAAATAGATAGACAGATGATAAAGAAACTTTTATTTTGACTGATATTGAATATGTTGATTTTTTACGATTAGTTTGATATTTAAAATCAAAATGATTTGAATCATTTGAATGAATCAACGAATAAATGCAAGTCTCGATGGATTTCAAACTCGTGGGCTTTTTTCTTTTTCTTTTCCATGCAATAAAATTATAATAAGCATAATATATATATATATATCTTTTACATACAAACACAGATATAGAAAGTAAAGAGGGAGAAAGTAGAGAAGGCAGAGAAAGGCAAGTAAAGCGGTAAAATCGCACGTTGTTATTTCAACCCATTCTCATTGCGCGCCAAAATAGACTCTTTTAAATATAGACATGTATTGAACAGCAATAATCAATAGTCAATACAATATCTATATCTATAACTATGGCAATGGTTGCTAGGCAGTCACAGAACTCTTATTTCTTAATTTATTTATTTTTGGTCAAATAAGACGATAATTATGATGATTATGATGATAGTAATTGTGAATATTGTGTGGTTAAGCCGCCACCAGAATGATAAGCAACCAACACGTGTTGGACAAGCGTATTAGAGACCGACTTTTTTTTTGTGTGTGAGAGCGTGTAATGGATATAATTTTCTCTTTAATACAGTGCAAATGGACCGTTCCGTCATTAACAGCCAATCAAATCACTCATAGCCTCCAACTGCACAAAGAAAAGAAAAAGCAAGGAAACAAGATTTGCCCAGCATCGCACTATCATTCAGGGGCACAGACAAAAAAAGAAATAAAATAAAAATAAAAAATATAGTTAAGATAGATAGGTGAGATATACAGTAACCAAATATATTATAATAATAATTTTTTTTGCCCCTCCTTTTTCCGAGGTGGGGGGTGAGAGAGAGAGAGGGGAAAGAAAAAAGAAAAAAAAAAAGAAAGGATTGAAATCTATATATAAAGCACCCCACCCAACAACCATCTTTAATAAATATCACCACTTCTTCTACTTTCACTTCTTTTAGTTCTTTTATTTAACATGAGCGATCTTAACTGGTGCACTTATTGTGACAAATCAGTCAGCTCTTTGTCTGTAAGTCTTTAATATAAAATAATAATAATATATGATGTTTTATTGATTGAATCTCTATAGGACTCACTTTACTGCTCTCAAGAGTGTCTCCGTTCCGACGCATTAAACCACCACCCTTTACTCGGTTACGATTACGCTGAATTCAAAGACTTTCCTCGATCATCACCATCACCAGGACTCTCTCCTTCATCAACCTCGAGCTCAGCATCAACACCTCCACTTTCACCAGTCCCATCATATACCTTACCATCTCCCCATATCCACCAGTCCCAGTCCCAGACCAAAATCCAGACCCAGAACTTGATCCACAGTCTGTCGAAGAAGCAGATTATTGAAGATCGTCTTGGTCGTCTATCTCCCCCATTATTTGATCTTGGACCCTGCAAACAAACTCTCATTTACACAAAATCATCATCAACATCATCATCAGCATTATCATCTTCATATTCTTCGTCTTCATCTTCATCATCAGCAGTTTCTTTATTATCATCATCATCAACAACAAAAGCAACAAAATTAGTAGCACCAACAGCGGTACGAGGACAAGGACTATATAATGCTCCAAAACGCAGCATCTTCTTTTAAACATTTATCAACCCAAAAATCCCAAAATCCCAAAAAAATAATAATAATCTTATTGCATTTTTTTTTGTACATATCCAAAAGAGAACAAAATCTCATTCCCATTTGACAGAATACATTACATTACATTACATTACAAAATAATAAAAAATATCGTATGATTCAATTAATGCCAAAAAATTATTATTAACAATTTATTCGCAATCTTCCTTTAGGTCTGACTCACCCACCTACCCCCAATTCCATCATGCAACCCATCATATTTTCATACAATGTCTTTAGTGTTTTAATGAATAAATGAACATTCTATTGGCTTCTGTGAACCAACCAAGATTTGGCCAAAATTGTCCAACTGACTTTTTCTTTTCTTTTAAAATTCTACACATCATATTATAAGATTTGAAATCAACTCCACTCCACTTTTACTAGCTCTTTAAACTTCTTCCCACTCCTTCCTACTTCCCCTTTATATATATATATATATATTATGTATTATAAAGGGCTCTCCCTTGATGTCGTTTATCCAGCCAATCATACTTGGTGTGGGTGCAACTGATATATATATATATGTGTGTGTGTGTGTGTACATACATACATTTTTGGGTGTTGGAATATGGCGCCGGCTTCATCGAATGATTAAATAAATAAACAAACAAACAAAATATATAACATTAGAGCATCTTGTGCGTGTATTTTTTTCTTTAACTAATCTATATACTTTATATACATAAAACGACCCTTCTTTTCTTTCTTTACTTTCAACACCCCCCAAAAAAAAACACACCAAACCTAACCCCTCTTTCGATATATTTTGGAATACTAAATAAATATATATACACATGTGTATTATATGATCGGCGCTTGGCGAACAGACCCCCACTAGCCAGCCCACACACCATTATGACATCAAGCAATAAAATATTAATAAATTTCGGATAAATTTTTTATATATATATATATATTTAAAAACTGTTCCTAGCAAAGGATATAGAATTAATGAATAGATGTCATGTATCCATAGTGATAAAAATAATTGTTGTCGAGATCTTGAATTCTTTAGAGATTGCAATCATTTGAATCATATACTTTTATTTTATTGTTAGTTAATCAATACTTCTTCAAAGCCATTTTCTTTTTATCAAGGCGTTGTATCCACATTTCTGGGATAATCGGAATAACTTCTCGGTCTCTCGGACTTCGGTCTTGCTCAGCCTCTAACAGCTTTTGCTTGTATTCCTCATACATCATCTCTGAAACACTTTGTCGGATAACATCAGCCCCAAGCAGCCTCTTATCTATATCTGGCTGTCGGTTACCGTACGATTTCGAGACCTCCATCAGACCCGGTTCGGGCAAGACGAATCCCAGCACCATATCCGAGCTTCTCTTTCCTGTCCCTCTTGTTTCTTCGCCCACTCTTTCTACTCCTTCTTCATGCCCCAATCCATCACTAGTCCGAGAATACACACTACCCAAACTTGCCAGACTGGATATACTGCCCGGTCGAGAACTCGATCGCGAAAGAACACTGTCTCGTCTGGCCGGGTAAGATCCATCACTCTGAAAGCTTTCAAATGATAATCTTCGTGACCTTGTAGAGCCATGTTGTTGCTGTAACAATAACTGCTGTAGCTGCAAGGGCTGCAAGGGCTGCAAGGGCTGCAAGGGCTGCAAGGGCTGTTGTTCTTCAGCTGCCCCCACCACATACTTTTCAATTTCCTCCGAAAGTCGGGGTTCTGTGACTTCATAGCGATAATTGAGCACACACCGCTTGACATGGCGTGGGTTGAGTAACTCCAGCGATCCCAGCGTTTCGATAAATATACTCGTGTCAGACAACTGAGACATGCACTGAAGGAACTGGAGCAGCTGTAGAACCTCTCCAAAAAAGTTGGCTGTCTGTCTTTGCTTTTGGTGTCGCTGGCCAGCCAAGGTCTTTTTGTTCGTCCGTACCCATTCTTCAATACTAGACAAGTTCATTCTGATCTGCAGAGCCTTTGATCGGCAGAGATACTTTCGGTTGTTTACCATCCGGCTGATCATCTCTCCCGACACATAGTGCAGCGACTGGCCAACAACCTGGCTAATGATATCTGGCTGGACACAATAAGATTGCAGCAGCTCCACAATCGACCTTAACACATTGACAACCGAACATGGCGATTGGATTCTTCCCGGACTCTCACACGTTCCCCGATCTGTTCCTGCAGATCCGGATCCTGTTGTATTTGTATTTGTGGTTGTGGTTGTGGTTGTGGTTGTTGAAGCAATAATCGAGTGACGAGACCGGCGGCGGAAAAATCGATGCCAGTCATTCGCAAAATTCACTTCTTCCATCATGCCCTGTATTGCCTCGTGGTCAAGTAACCCAGGCTCGATCACCTTGTCCAACTGTCTCTCGCAGTCCAGAACTACGAGCTCATAGCACCTTGTCACCAGGTCTCCAAGGCGATCTTGGTAACGCGTTGTCGAAATCGCAAGTCCCTCGTCTCTGTCCAAGTATCCCAACAGCTGGGATATATTGGCCATCCAAAATATCAGTGTTTCTGCATCTCGTGAATTAGACTACAAAAAGAAATCAATTATAATTAATTAATTAATTAATTTTATTTTTTTAAAAAAAAAAAGATTAAACAAATATATTTTATACTTGCCTTTATTGTCTTGGCTAGTCTGGCTATTGCACTGTCCAGAAACACATTGAGCAGTTCACGACTCGAATAATAATATGCAAACCGACAGCAAAGAAACAGGATATTTGCCGGAACCCACAGGTCCTGTCTGGATTCATCCGACAAAATACTGCTTGCTTCACCAATCGCAACATCTAGAATGTGGGCCGTGTCGTCCTGACTAAACACGAGCATCTGGTCCAGCAAACACTCATCCCACACAAAACTGTGCATCGATTCCATCAAGGCCTCGCAGTTTTCCAGCTCTGCTTCCTCCCATTCACTATCATACTCATCCTCATCGTCGTCATCATCACTTGAAAACTCTTCGCTTTCACTATTGATTTCACTTTCACTGTCTCTGCTGCTATTACTTTTGTGATCTTTATTAGAGCCTTTGTTGTCTAGGGATTTCGGTTCACTGGATGATCGAACGACAGGCTGTGATGATGGCGACGGCGATGGCGACGGTGTTTCGGTATATTGACTATATCCATCAAATGTTGCACCATAATAGAATTCAATCGGATCTATCCAGACTGTTGCTGCATTTGTTGTTGGTTGGTTGTTTGTTGATATGGATGATTTCTTTATTTTGGATTCAACCTTTCTTGGCTTTCTTGGCTTTGATTTTGGCAGTAAAGGTGGCAGGGCGGCAAGAACGGCGGTACTTTCATGCTGCATGATTCCGTACACTGACCATCCCCTGGCCGTAAGCAAGTCTGTGGACGCTCCACGACTCAGCAAGAGTTTCATTACCGATGTATGGCCATTAATAGCAGCCCACATTAAAGCACACCAACCCTCTTTAATAATAACAAAACCAAAAAAATATATATTTATATAAAAGTTAAAACAAAAAGATTCTTTCTAATAGATGTATATATGTAAAAGGAAGTAAGGAGTTAAAAAAAAAAGTCAACTTACTTTTGTCTTGGCCATTTACTTGTGCTCCATGATCCAAAAGTATTTTAACACAGTCTAGGTGTCCCAAGCAGGACGCATAGATGAGTGGAGTGGTGCCATCAGTAGGGTCGTCGGCCGCATTGATATCCAGGAGTGGCTTTAAGGACGGACTGGTTAGGATTTCTTCAAGTGTCTTGGCATGGCCACAGGATGCAGCACGGCCGATGGATTTCCTTAGGTTTAATTCCTCTTCACTGATTGGCCTGACAACTATTTCTTCCTTTTGTTGCTGTAGTGATAAATTACTGTTGTTTGATAATGCTGGTGATGCTAGATATGACAACGATGCTGAAGATAATAATATTGGAGAGGATGATGATGGTGACAAGGGCGATAATATTGATGAAGAAAAAGGGGAGGCAGATGATAGAGGTGATGAAGATGATGGTTGTAATAGCTGTGATAACTGTGGTGGACGTACTCTTAATGGTGTTCTTGTTTTTTCTGGTTGTGGTTGTGTATTGTGCAGATTATTGGTGTTATTAATAATAAAAGAAGATTGTGGGTCTTTTACTTTTAATTTTGCCGAGGGTGGATGTGATCCAATGGTTTCGGGGTGCATAGGATAGGAAGCCCAGGTATCCATTGTTTGTGGAACTGAGACTGGTGTGGATGATCTTTTACTAATTTTCTTGGTTGCATTTGTCATGGTCGTATTTGGAGCTGTATTCGTAGATGTGGTTGTGGGGGAGGAAGCTTGTGTGACTGAAAAACTAGAATATGCAGGTAAAGACGATGTGGATTCTCGGCGTGAGCCCCCTACTGTTTGTGAATAGGGTAAAGTAACCTGGAATCTTTCTGGCTGTTTGGCTGCATTCATCTTGTTTAGCATTGACGAGAATTCCTGGAAACTATCTGCAATTCTTGCTGACAATTCTTGGGTACTTGTGCTTGAATTTGAATTTGAGTTTGAGTTTGTGTTGTCATGTGGCGAACGTTGGTGAGGAAATGGTACAGAGGGTGAACGCCATGGTGTGGTTGGTTGTGAAATTGTGGCCATACTATTGGTTCTTCTATTTGGAAGAGGGCCTCCTCCACTTGCTCCTGCTCCTGCACTAGCACTAGCACTAGCACTAGCACTAGCACTAGCACTAGAGCTTCCTCCTGAGGGTGGTGGGGAAGGGATAGAGACAGAGAGAACAGAATATGAGCGCTGGGCAGTTAGCATATGCCTGGGACTCTTAATTGTTGCCGTGGTATTATTATTGGTGGATTTGTGATATTCGGGCATTATTTGTGTATTGATTTTTTTTTGTCTTTCTTGTGAAATAAAAAAATAAATAAATAAAAAGGTTATTGTTATGATTATTTTTTCCCTCTTTTTTTTTCTTTATTTATTTTGTACACTACAATTGACTATCTGTTTTTAATTTTTTAATTTTTTAATTTTTTAATTTTTTGTTTATTTTCTTGAGTAAAAAAAAAAAGCAAGTATGAAAGAGTAAAAAGAAAGAAGGAGAGAAGAAATAAGAGTAATATATTTAATGGGAAATACTTTTAAATACACTTATGTGTGTGTCAATGTGTGTGTGCGTGTTTGTTGGGAATTACATGAAGTTTGTCGTACGACTGGGTTACAAGACCATGGGAGGGTTATTATGTAGTCGTTGCGTAGGAGAGGAGTGGGGTAGGGAAGGGAACCATGCGTTTATTTATTATAACGATAACTATCAAGATTGATCATGAACTTCTTTCTTATTTCCATATACTTCAATTGTACTGGTGCCTGTTGTTGTTTCAAAATAATAGTAATAGTAATAATAATAATAACAGCAGAAAACAATGTCAATTGTATGGTGAGCAAGCTTCTTCTACTAAATTCGACATTTGTGTTTTGTATATATATATATAAGAAATGTCTTGTGTTGCAGCAATATGATCAACTATACTGTCCTTATTCTCAATCGATTTCTCATGCGATTGAATTCATAGATTAAATCACAAGCACCAATCTTTTTTCCGTATTATTCTTGCTGTTGGTCTTGCTGTTACATGTACCTATGTATATATATTTTAAATTCATTCAAATCATTAAGTTAGTTGACTATTAATATTGAATTTTAATGCTGGTCTTATTACTATTACTATTTAAGATAGAGAGAGATAGAGAGAGAAGGGGGATTGTACAATCGAGATCGACAAGTCTAGTCTAGTCCTGGTGTTCTGTCTTGGATTGCACGTGTAATTACAACATAATCTGATAGATAAATGAAATCGGTGTAAAATAATATATAAAAAAGACGATTGCTTGTGTGAATGGAGGAGCTTTTATTATCATTTTATTTTAATGTCTTTATTCAATAAAGTTAGATTTTGATGAGTGATGAGATATATAGAAAGGTTTATTAGTATATAGTTAATTAATTAATTGATCAATTGATTGCTTGACTGATTAATAATATTATATAAATAAATAAATAGAAATGCATTTAAAAAGGGATATGTAAATGTAAATGTATATATAAGGATCAACCTTTATATTTACAGACATTATATCTCTAGTACATGTTCTTGTGCTCGTAATTGTAGTCATAGTAATGAATTGGCTCTGGTACTTGCTTCTGTCTTCGCTGAAGAGAGCTGGCAACAAAGAATCCAAATGCGATCAACATGCAGCCGCAACCAGCACCAACCAGGTAGATGGACGGACCCCAGTGCAAAGACAAAGCCTCAGACAGACCGGCTGTCTTTTTGAGACCATTGAAGAGAATCGAATAGCAGACGATGACCAAGGCCAGTCCAGCACCACCACAGAGAAAACCAATCAAACTAACCACGGTTCCAACGATTGGTTTGTTGTTGGTCTCACGCTGATTATGTACGAGTCCAGCCACTATTATTATAATTACTTTAGAATGTTAGCAAGACTGTTGATAATTGGTGTAATTGATAAAAAAGGAAACATGGACATGCGTTTTCTTTTCTCTTTTTATATGTTGTAGCATTAAGACTAGAAAAAACTAGAAAATAATAATAATAGTACTACTGCTTCTAACGATAATAATCATACATACAGATAGTAATGCTAAAATAAAGGAAGAAGAAGAAACATTGGGAATACTTGCCGATAATTGAAACAAAAGCCAAAATTGTAGCAGGCATGATAAAAATGCTAAACTTGTGAATTGACGCAAGATCTTCCAACTCAGCCAGGATATTGGAATTGGAATTGGGATTGGGATTGGGATCAGTCAGGTTCCCAGACGAGACTGAATTCATTACACTAATTTGGTTGCTGTCTAATTTGTTTAATTTATTATTAATATCATTGTAATTATATAGTTTTTTTTTATCCAAGACTCTCGATACACTAATTATATACATATTTAATCACTCTTGACTTACCCAGAGTAAAACCAAATTTTGGATCAATACATTGAGATCGACTTCCGTTTAAATAGAGACAGGAATTATAGAGTCCATATCGAATGGATGCTCCTGTGGTTGATTGATCTAGCCGTGCAAAGTATACATCTGGCAAGATTGTAGAATTGAATGTGGTGCCAAGGTTTGATACAAGGAAGACAGCCAGTGCCAAGGTAGAGAACAGAACTGCTGCAGAGTGTGGTTGAAGGAACATTTTTTCTTTTCTTTTTGATACTGTACAATTTTTTCTTGGTTTGGATTATATATATATATGTATGTGTGTATGTATGTATATAGAGGGAGAGGGAGGGATATGACGGTTAAAGAGATAATGAATGGAAAATAAAAGAAAAGAGTAAAGAAGAAGAAGAAGAGTTTATGAAAGAAATGTTGGAGAAGTATCAAAAGTGGGCGATCTTTTATGTCTTGTATATATTGTACAAATTAACGTGTAACATTGGGATAATTTAAATACCACTAAGCAATCAACCTAGTAGCTAACCAAGTAACCAAGTAACTAACTAATAATTAAATAAGTAGACACTTAGATAAATAGATAGATAGATACATGCATAGAAACTGTAAATTGGCAGGATACGAGCCTATCTGTGTGTGATGTGTGATTTGTGTGATTTGTTTAATTAGGGCAAGTGATTAACAGGTTAATTTAACTGTATCGGTAAATTTTATGGATCTATTTGGGTATTCATCATGATACAGAATCCCGGTTTCCTTACTTTGTCTACCAAGTGGAACAATACCCCTCTCTCTGTAGTTACAATTGGCTGAGTTTTTGCTTCTATATATATATATATATATATTTGAAGGTTACGATCCATGTTGAAAGATTTATATATTGAATTATATTATTTCATTTTATTGTATTGTATGATGATTTCTGAAATGAATTTCTTCTTTATAGAACCAAAGACCAAAAAAAACATGCAATTTAAGTTACCGAGCTAGAAATCAGTAAAATAATAATAGTATTAGTAACAATACAAAAATCAAAGCTTTGTAGACAGAGTATATTCTCAGTTGCTATGTACGTCTGTATATATATATACATATATGGAATATATTGACAAGGACAGGTACAGAGGCAAGTACAAGAACAATACGTTTATAGTATTACTATTGTTAATGAGTCTAGGAAACACAAGGGAAAGGAAGAAGAAGAAGTACTTCGGTAACTGTCTTGTTTTCCGAGATCTTGATTTTTTTTTCTTTTCTCTCCGGGGTGAATTAAGGGTTATAATTTCAAAGACTTGTAAGGTACGTAAAAGTTACCTGTTTCATATTCTTGGTTTCTTTTTTGATCTCCTACTTTCCACACTGGTCTTTACGATGATAAAGTAAAATACCTTTTTCTGTTTTATTAATCTACCTGAACTTGCCTTACATTATGATATCTTGTAGTGCATTAATTATTATCTTGTATATGTATTTCGAAATAAAATATAAGATATAAAATATCTTGTGAGATTTTTGATTTTGATTTTCTTTCTTCATTTGAAAATAATAATAATCGGAATGACAAGAGGTGTGCACCCGATGAACTAGTTTGGTTGTTGTATACCAATGACAGTTTTGGGGTCCCTGAACAACCCAACCACAGCCGGAATGAATGTACCTCGGTTTGCAAATATGAAAGTACAATACAACACAATACAATACAATACAATACAATACAATACAATACAATACGATACCATGTCATGTCATATAAAAACAAGTAGTTGGATATTGTACAAGGTTCATTATAAGGAGAACAAAAAAAAACATAGCTTGTGTAATATATATATACATACACACAGAGAGAGGGTGCACAAGGAAAAAAAAAAGACAAGAAGAAGAAGTCTATTAATGGGATCTGAGGACCACTTTTGTACACCTTCTATACTAGGTTTAAAATACATGCTTATACACCAGTTTTCAAAAATAAAATCAAAATTGCCATATATATATATATTGTTAATTTGAAAAAAAAAGAAAACTTTATTCTTAAATAGAAAGGTAGTAATTATAAAGTTAAACATTTTATTTTTATTTTTCCTAAATAGATAAGTAAATACTCGATTGAACAAAATGATATGAATGAGTGAAAGGTACTTCATACAAACTATGGACTTCTTGCTTAATCTCATTTCATCAAATAGATATGATGTCTAATACTCGGCTAATTATGTCTACAAGATCCCAACTATCGATATAACATAAAAGAAGTAAAGTAAAGTAAAGTAAGGTAAAGTAAGGTAAAGTAAAAGCATGTTTTTAATAGGCAACTGTTCATCAGTGTCAATAAGCTATAAAATCTTTAGACTTTAAAGACAAAAGAACTGTATACACAGCTATATATTTATATATAAGATTATTGTTGAAATACTAAAATAATAATAATAATAGTAGTAGTAGTAACATGGAGTGCAAAATTCTCTGGCGTCAATTACTGTCCGGCATTGGTTGTTTTTGTATACTCTTTTGTCAAACAAAAACCAGGTTCAATATCATTATCGGTTTTCTGATACTCTTGTTAAATGGGTCAACCTCTAGGTAGTCAACTGTTGTCTTTACTGACATTTTCTTGTACCTCCACCTCTTATCCTGAATATCCAGATATCAAATTGCTGTACGAAATTTTTAATGACCCATCAATTGAAGAAATCAACTATAAATCAAGCTTGGCTGACCATGTTAATCCCATTTGCTCCACAGACAAAAGTTTGTTTAAGCAACTCCAAGACCTTTAACCAGACGATATACCTGAATCAAACCAGATATATATTCCTAATAATAGATTGTGTATTTGCGATACAGCTTGAGAATGAATCTCAAGATTTTTTTATGATAGGTTGCATACTAGGATTCCTCTTTCACAGTACATACCTCCATAACTCTATCTTTTTATATATCCTGGAACCATTATTATTCACAAGTGAAAAAAGGAAAGAAGAATTGTCATTTGTAACGAAATTCAGGGCAAACCTAGCTGGAAGAATGAATTGCATCAAGTGCTTGGCCGAAGGACAGCCAAAAAGTCTATTTAAGCGATATTCAACAGGAGTAAAGTTTACCAGTTAATCATGGCAGAAATAGATAATATGAGATGGTTAAAAAATAAGTACGGTTTCCTTTACATGTTTAATTTCATTTCATTTCATTTTCATTTTCATTTTCATTTTGTTTTTTATTTTACTGTATAAGATTGCAAAAAGAAACTTCATTTAAAGATTGCTTTAAAGATACTGCTAAAAATGGTCCAAATATTAACAATACATAAGCACTATAATAATAAAATATTCAAGCAGGAATCCAAAGTGTTAGCATTTAATACGCTACCACTTGATCTGAATAAGAGAGGGATATTTAAAGTTTTGTACATGGTATATACACACGCACTAATATATATTCTTCATTAGCCATACTCTTGTCTAACAGTTTTATCATGTATGCTTGATAGAATCTTATATGCTTATATTGAGGATTAATGAACTCCAAGTCTATTAATTGTATAACTGTATTTTCACTATTGAAAGCTCATATCTCTCATCATTTTTTTTATCGAAATGTACACAATATGTACTTTCTGTTTGTTTATTAATTTTATAAGAGTCATAAACGTTTAATTGCATCGCATGTATAGAGAGTGAAGTGAACTCAAGAATGCCAGTAGAGCATACATTGTCCCACGATATACATCTATACGTACTCGGGGCACCCTAACTCGACGATACGGAAGAGGATATTCCCTGGCAGCTATACATAGCTGTTAGATACTGTCTTATATTGGATGTACATGCATTCAACTGTACCTAATATTTTGTGATTTTATGAAGAAACCAAGATTGTCTAATTGCATCGCATGTATAGAGAGTGAAGTGGACTCAAGAATGCCAGTAAAGCATACATTGTCCCACGATATACATCTATACATACTTGGGGCACCCCAACTCGACGATACGGAAGAGGGTATTCCCTGGCAAATATACATAGCTGCTAGATACTATCTTATGTTTACTCTACGTGGATTTTACTGTACCTAATATTTTGTAATATTATGAAGAAACCAGGATTGTCTGATTGCATCGCATGTATAGAGAGTGAAGTGAACTCAAGAATGCCAGTAGAGCATACATTGTCCCACGATATTCATCTATACATACTCGGGGCACCCCAACTCGACGATACGGAAGAGGGTATTCCCTGGCATTTACGTTGACGGCAAATGTATAAAACAGCTTGCCAAGATATCTTGGTATGAATCGCTCTCTTTTTGCTGTTTGTTGTAAGTCACTTATAACAAACAATGGTTAAATTGCCAACTAGAGATGCAAGTCACATATGGAAAATGAAATGAGCATGGTAAACACCCCCTATTGAATTTCCACTCCAAAAGTTTGATTTTTCATTTTCAAACTATGGATATGGCCAAGAGCATCTGCAGCGGTTACATTAAAATTAGTCTTTTTTTTTTTGACTGTTTTAATGTAAATCTCGCCTTTTCTCTCTCTATAGGATAGAGAAATAAGTTATTTAATACCTTTCTTATTTTGCAAGTTGCTCATTTGATTGGCTGAACTTGGTGTGACTTGGAGAAAAGTAATTGATGTCAACTTATTTCTCTCCCGTAATAATGCACTCATTTATAAAGAGAAAGAGAAAAAAAAGACATCATTATAACCCACATAATCCTCAAACAAATCATATTTCTCTTTTGTTTTGCTCATTTAGAGAAGTCTTTAATAAATCTGAGTCAATAACAAGCTTATAGAAGCAAACAAACAAAACAATTAAGATTAACGTTGCCCCTTGCTAATGAGCATGGCAGGTTAACAATCTCAGGAACTGTTATACACCAGGCACACACACACACACACTTTACATTTATACAGTGTAAACTAGCCATTACACAATAGAGATTTGAATAGTAATAGAGATATACAACAACACTTGATTCTCTTATAGACAACGCTTTTTTTTTACGGTATCTACTTTTTCTAAATTGAACATGTCCACATATATATATATATGGCTCAAATACTTCACTTTACCTAATATTTTGCTTTATTTTATTTTATCTTATCTTATTTATCTTTACCTAAACACTAGCTCATTGCAATGGCCGCTATCAGATTCAAAGAAGGTGGCAGCTTTATATGAATTATTATTATTATTATATAATGATTTTGTGCTGACCACTTTTATAGTTATAAGCTCTTTTATATTAAACCGCCTTGAGAATCATCCAAGCGTCAGTCTAGATGACTTTGTGAAGGAAAACAAAGATTTTATCATTCAAAACACAAATCTGGGTGATAACATAGAGGTGATATGGACCAAAAGATTTGGAACTACAGCAAAAGAGTTGAAAGTTAAATTGGTTAGTTATCATTCTATATACATATATAATCAGGCTCGAGTTTATTTATTTTAAAAACACTGTATCAAAAATTAGACGAGATCGACTGTCAATTGGGGTTCGCTTGCCCTTGAGTATTTAACCAAATGCAAACAAAGCAGAGATACAGTATCCGATTGTTCTACTTCTGAGGCATCATCTTATTCTTATTCTTCGTCATTATCGTTGTCATCATCAGCAGCAGCTTCAGCTTATATCAGTTCCAGAGATTACAAACTGTCCATCGATGATAAAGAGAATATCAAAAAGATGTATAACAGCCTAAATACAGAAAAGATGTGGAAGCTGAGTAGTGGAACAATCGTTGAAAAGATTATGGAGAAAGTAGCACTCGCTTGCGAATACGAGCAGTAAGATTGGATTATATGCGCAAAGTTGCTCTAGTCTAGTAATTGGCTGATCGACTAATTGATGGTGTTAGTCCGGCCCACTCACTAATTCTCGACCCACAAGAAGCATCATGGTCTGAGCACTTTACGGTTGAAGAACTAAAAGAAATAGCGGCACACAAGGCGCCAAAGTTTCAAGACTTCCCGAAAGAAATGGAAGAATATATCAAATCCTACAAAACGTTGGTAAGAAAAGTGATTAACTACTACTCTTACTAATTTGCCTAAAGTATCAAGAATCACTTTAATAACCTTTTAATTCCACAAAGTATGATATTGAAGAGCTCTGGGACCACAATCAGGCGCATACATTCCACCCAAAGAAGCAAGCAGACCTGTACTGGTTGCATCAATCGATAATAAATACATTAGAGCTATATTTTTACAACTTGCTGGATAAAGGACCCGAGAATTCCGAAAGTGATTTAATTCATAGAGTATGGCGACCTATCTACTCATGTTTCAATTGTACCTCAATAAGTGTAAACAGGTAAGATTTATGACCAACAATCACTCTTTTTCATACGATAAGCTTAGTATGCATTTTGTATATATTTTTTTAGCGGTGAGGTGATGAGTAGTGCGTCATCAAGAAGGAAGAATGCCAACCGGGTTCTTCCTACAATTACTCCAATAGAGCGAAAGAAGCTTGGAACTCGAGTGGATCTCTTGTTCCGCACCACGGTGGTTGAGCTGGGAACCGCCGAGTTCAAAAGGAACGAAGATGAAGGCAGCCAATGCCTGAGAGAAATAGGACTAAAGTGCCCTAAAGCAATGAAAGATATGATGGTAGCTTTGTTGGAGACCGCACCCACAGAGCTTGGAAATATATCTACCCATGGATTCCAAGTGTCAGGTAAGAAATGAATTTGCAACATTTTTCTTAAAAAAATATATAAGTAAAGCGTATTCTAATATCTGATCTGTAGGTTTATTAATGAACCAGTTGACCCTGACAATCCCAGAAGGATACGTGTGTAGAGTATCGCGCCTCTCACAGCCACTACGATATCCAGATAGTCCAAAACAGTTTTTCCGATACTTGTATCCAATCCTCAAAGTTATCTGGAATGTCAAGTTGAGAATGGCTGCCACTCTGGAGAGAGTGAATGAGGAGCAAGGCGAAGTTCCTTTATCCTATGATTACCAACCGCAAACCTCTGAAATGACTATTCCTTCATGTTTTAGCCCTAATCCCACCAAGAAAAGAAAATTCAATAAATAAAAATAAAATAAAATGCATTTAATTTAATATAAAACAAAAGACGTATATTTAATGTATATAAAAGTGTTTGTAGCAGTTATATTCTCTTTAACACTACATTTAATGTAACGGCAAAAGTGTACAAGACTTTTATATATATATATAATAGCTTTATTAAATAACTTTAAAGAAGAGAACAATAACAAATGAATTTTAATAATATAAAAATTGCTGTGTAATCGGTGTAATTGAGTTAATTAGTCCTTCCTGTACAAATACTTTAAGCTCTACTGATGATGTTTAAAGCAGTTTAAGATACGATTTTGGTCATTTTGAGGTTACCTGGAATTCATGTCTTTTTTATAGACTTATTAGACCAACCAACCGACCAACCAACAAAAAAAGACAGTCTTAATCATTATGTTTCTATTTAAGAATAAAGTTCAAATTAACGTGGTAATTTGAAACCAGTAGACTCTTAAGCCGAGTATGGAAGGTATACAAAAGTGGTTCACAAATCCCATTAATAGGTTTTATATTGTCTTATTTTATTTTGTCTTCTTTTTTTGTCTTTCTATTTTATACTTTCTTGTGAACCTATCCGTGTATATTACACACGTTATTTCTTCTTATTCTTACTCTCCCTTATACGGCAGCTTGCACAATTTCTGGCTTTTTTCTTGCAGACCGAGTTACATTCCGGCCGTGGTTTGGTGTCCAGGGACCCAAGCTGTCATTGGCATAAAAGTCCATCGGGTACACCTCTTGCCACTCCGCCTTTCCAAGTGCAATTGAGGCCTCATAAGGTGTTAAAAGAGGTTTTGGGAATGCATAGCCCCAATCAATCGAGAGACGAGGGCATGCAATCTGAATCCAACTGATTTATACATACCAGATATCATTAAACCATGAATATATATATATATATCTACATAAATAAACTTACGCGTCTACATCTTCGAATTGTGCCAATTTTCCGGGGAAGATCTCGGATAGCAAGACAATAACAGAAGTCTTTCCAGCATCGCTGATGGTCTTCTCAAGGTACTCCATAACCTGAGGTTTACCCTGTCTACCAAGTGTGCCCAGAATCAGGCCGTACTTCTTTGCTTGTTTGCCAACTTGGATTGCATGTTTGCGAAGTGAGTGCATCTCAGAATGGTCATAGCGTTCCCGAGTGAATGTCTTTCCATATGGATCGTACCTTTTATTTTTATACAAAAAAGAGTCAATTAATACTGTAAAGAGAGGGTTTAGTAGGTATTGTTTCACTTACTGGAAAGCAGGAATATCAGGATTCTGTATCATGATGGATTCCAAATGGAATCGACCGTCACCAATATAGCTAATTATTATTACTACCTTGTTAATATACTTGCCATAATTATTATAAAAATTATAAAAAAACTAATCTGAAATATAAACACCCACTCACATAATAGCTTCATAACCTGGCAATTTAGGTGAAGTACAACCGAGAATCTCACCAGGAGATAAGGGCTTTGACTGTGGGATCAACATGTCGTATTCTGTCTTTAATGCCTCTCGTGATGCCTAAAGAGAAAGAATGAAAACACATACAGAAACATTGATGCTCTTTAATTATATATATATGATTACATGTGTGCGTCTAGACTTTTATGATCATTCATGAGACTTACCTGTAGTGCAGTAGCAAATTGAATTGTGCTCACCAAAACAATTTTCTTTCCAGTCTCAAAGTTCTTTCTGACGGTGTCAATAAAGTGCGAGGTATCGATCCCAATATCCACAAAAACGTACAGCGTATTGATAGGTGTTACATCCACAGGTACTGAAATATATATGCAAACATTGCCTTTTTGAGCAAAGCTCCTCTTTCCACACACAAACACACATAAAAGTCTTCTATTTCTAAACCCATAATTTTTTCTTTCTTTTTTTGTAGATCACACTTATCGTGTTCACTTACCCAAGCAACTGTGAGCATAGTGAACCAAGAAATCACATCCCAGGGCGCGTGCAGTGAAATCATCTATACAGCAAGCGCCATATGTGACATCACCCATAATCAAAGTCTCGGCATCACAGAAACTATAGATTTGACATTTCTATATTCTTTAATAATCCCATTCCTCCCTTCATTTATATACACAAACAAAGCAAATAAAGAATACTCAAATTATGACTTACACTTCAAGGATATCTGAGATCAAGCAGGCAAACATCAACAGTCCCTCAGGCAATTGAAGAGCGACTTGTAATTATTATTATTTTTGGAAATTTGTTCAACAATTGAGTCAAAAACATTGTACTTTATGCAATTCATTCATTTTATTCTATTTTATTTTCAATCTTTTTAATATTTTTTTAAGTATCTACCTTTCTTTGCTCCTGCTTTCTTTACTCTCCAAACAGTCTTGTGGATCTCAAAGTTGTAGTTTGATGGAATCTATTGAATGTCAATTCTAGTCATTCCATTTATATTCAAAGAAACTACAACAGAAACAAACACACGTATATATATATATATATATATATATATATATATATGTGTGTGTGTGTATACAAGTCTTACTTGTTCAATAGCCTTGTTCAACAAAGGATCATTAAGAATCTCATCAGGAATTTGATTTACAGCTCTGTTGGCTCTTGGTCGACTGGATTCTTTATTGATTTATTGATTTATTTTATTACAAGATCTAATGAGATTCATTTTGCACCAATGGGCTAATTTATAAAAAAAAAACTCACTGGCAAATCCAACAGCACCATCCTCAATCGAAGGTTCATTATCTCCTACTGTTGCTGCTGCTGCTGTCTTCTTTGCACGACCAACAAATCGTTTTCTTGGTTTCTCTGCTTGTTGTGTGTCCATGGTTAGGGGAGGTTTGAGTCAAATTCAACTTTCACTTCAAGACAAGAAACACCCAAGCGGGGAAAGTCGGTCGGCCATCAAAGCCACCATAAACTTCCTAAAACGGGAATACATTTCGAAAAACCAACAAAAAAAATCGACCCACTCACCCACTTAACATATACAACCCCCCCTTGCCCTTGTTCCATACATTATTTGTTTTATTAATATTATTAATATTATTAATTATTAATTATATTAATTGTAGTAATAAAACAAAACCTTTAACCTCCCCCAACCTCCCAACTCTATTTTATATTTATTGCAATGCTTTCAGGCACGGTAAAAAGACTGACAGGGCTGACAAAACCAAGTGCAATTGTACGACCTTCATTGCAATGTCAACGTACATTTGTCACAAAGTATAATGCCTTGAGTGCATCCAAAACGACCCGCTCAGTATTTGCTCAGCCAAGCTTGGTGTCCCGTTTGTCTTTCAACAAGACTGCTCTTGTTTCAAAGAGGTTCGGGTCTACAGTAGTAGAAAAAGTAGTACCAGGGGCCGTTGCCCCTACTATTGGCCAGTCTGCCACTCAGGTAGTCAAGGAAGTTGTCACACGCCCTGTGGTGGCATATTGGCTGTACTTCAATGCCGGTCTTATCTATGCTATTGTGGTGGTGGGAGGTCTGACACGCTTAACAGAAAGTGGATTGTCAATTACAGAGTGGAATGTTATTTCGGGTATGAAGCCCCCTCGTTCTGATCAGGAGTGGGTGGATGAATTTAACAAATACAAACAATACCCCGAGTATAAAATGTAAGCAAGACTCTTCTTCTTCTTTTGAATGTATATATAAATTACAGAGAATAGAGGGAATCAAAAGAAGGAAAAGAAGACCCGGAAATGCTGAGAGAAATAGAGATCTTCATGTTCAACCATTCATCTCCTTGTATTTTTTTTTTCTTGGTTAGTTTGAACCGCCACATGACATTGGAAGAGTTCAAGAAGATCTTTTACTGGGAATGGTCTCATCGTATGATTGGCCGCTTCATTGGCGCCTCCTTTATTCTTCCTGGTCTCTTCTTTGCCTCACGGGGCTATATGAACAAGCGTGTTATGAAACAAACATTCGGTATCTCGTGTTTGTTAGGATTCCAGGTAAGAAAGAAATTAAATAGAAGTTTATGGGTCATTTTGATAGTTTTCCTATACATATATGTGTGTCGGTGTCGGTGTTGGTGCTGGTATTTGTACATATATACTTATCTTTATATATGTGCTTATCCAATATTATTGAAATTTAGGGATTTATGGGATGGTACATGGTTCAATCCGGTCTGTCCCAGGCATTACTTGAGAAACCTGGAGCTGTTCCTCGTGTGAGCCAATACCGCTTGACTGCTCACTTGGCTACCGCAATCCTGATCTATGGCACAACAATCTTTTCTGCTGCCGATATTCTCAGACGCCACAAGCTGGCCACTGGAACTTTCTCTCAAAAGGCTGCCGACTTACTTAATAGCCCTCTCTTGAAGCGGTTCCGTATCATGTCTCACTCGCTTGGAAGCTTGATCTTGATTACTGTCATGTCGGGAGGATTGGTAGCAGGTCTGGATGCAGGTTTGATTTATAATGAATTCCCTTACATGGGTAACGGTATCGTTCCTCCTACTTCTGAGCTCTGGTCAGATGATTACGTTAAGCCAGAAGACAATGGCAAATGGCGTAACTTGCTCGAGAACCCTACCACAGTTCAATTCGATCATCGTACTTTGGTAAGTAATTGATATTGTGTAATGTGTAATGTGTAATGTGTGATGGGTATGATGAGAAAAGAGATATCATAAGAATAAAAAGACGCTCAACTTTGGTCCATTTGTTTGGTATTTGGTATTTGATGTTTTGTAGGCTGAGACAACTGCTGTTGCTGCCACGGCTCTGTGGTGCTACTCTCGTCGCCTTCCCTTGCCAAAGAATGCTCGTCTGGCTGTCAATACCATGATGGGCGCTATTGTTGTCCAGGTTACTCTCGGTATTTCTACCCTGATCTACATGGTTCCAATTGAACTCGCTGCTGCTCATCAGGCAGGTGCTATGGCTCTGTTGACCTCTAACTTTTGGTTGATTCATGCTCTTCGAAGAGTACCCTTGTAAAAAAAAGCCAAAAGAAGAAGAAGATAAAAGCAAAAAGGCAAAAACACAAAAGTTGATTTTTTTTCTTACAAGATACAAGTATAATATCTTTGAATATTGAATATTTATTTATTGACTTTCGATTCTTGTAAATCAGTATAGAATAATGCTACTTATACTTTTAATAATAACAATAATAAACAAATAATAATAATAGTAGCAATATTATCAAGAATAAAATTTACATATATATATTCATTATGGAAAAGGGACCGGTGATTCAGTTGGTGATTTGTTTATTTTTCTACATATCCATACCCCATATACATATATACTGTTTCAATTTCTAGTTCAAGTTCTAACTTTCGGTAGGTTTTGCTCGAAATACAGGTATGTGGCAGATACAGATCTTTTTGGAGCCGCATTCACCCCAAGTGAAGCCATCGAGTATACAATAGACAACACAGTCTTTACTGTCCCGACATTTGCCATGAGGGTTGTTAATTGCTGGCAGTGCAACGACAGAAAATAAAAAGGACACCAAAAGGCACAGCTGGAAGAGATATCTCATGGAAAGATCAAGATGGAAAAGACTGTTATGTTTGTTCGTTTGTTTGTAAAGAAACGCGTTTGATAAGAAATAATCTTTATATATTCAAATTTCATTTATTTGTATATATATATATAAACCATGCGGTTTTTCGTAAATGAACAAGATGACTGAGAGAGAAAAGGAAAGACGATCAAGGGAGGTCTCATTTACAAGAAATATATAAATATAATAACAAATATCAATTGTAGTACTTCTTGAGTTTTAAAGTTGTAACGAAAGATACTCACATCAAGAGATATTTCTTAAAAAGATATAAACGTCTATATATAAATTCATGATCTCCTCCACTCCCTCTTCTCTCTTTACGTATTTTATATTCAAAAATTAACTCTTAGGAGTAAAGTAAAATAAATATAGAAAATGCATTTATTTACTTCATAGTGAGCCACCACATAATAACATTCTAAATCAACCCACACGTGCGCATAGATAAACGTTAAAACCGATCATCATCCGTAACAATTTCAAGGGACACAATAACCACAATAACACACATACACATTTTTTATAAAAAGAATTGTACTTTTATTTTGAAACAAAAAAGAATCTAAAGAAACAACGCACAAGGGGAAGTTATTTCTATTAAACTCTTTTTTTCAAGACACTTCATTGCGAATTGTTTAATCGAAGAGACCGAAACCCATATCGTCATCCTCAGAGTCCTCATCGGAAGCCTCAGCAGCGGCGGCGGGGGCATCAGAAGAAGCAGCGGCAGCAACGGGGGCAGCGGCAACAGCGAAGGCCTCGGGGTTGGCAAGGTACTCCTTGATTTGCTCAGAGCCCTCGAAGGTGTAGTCGGTGGCGACGGAGACGGCCAACAAGTTCTTGTAACCGTTGATGAGGGAGTGGGGAACGGAAGCCAAAGTGGGGTAACCGACAGCGAGGGAGATGGAAGCAACCTCACGGATGGCAGCCAAAAGGTTACCGATCAACTGGGACTCCTCAACATCCAAAACCTCGGAAGAGAAGGCGGAACCCTGGTCGTAGACCTGGGAAACGGACATACCGTAGGTGAAGGGAGAGATGTTCAACATGTTCAAGAGGGCAGCCTCGGAGGGACCGACCTTGGTACCAGCGGCAACAAGGTTGACATCGGAAACGATTTCAATGGTACCACGGGAAATCTTGGTGGGGATACCAAGAGCCTGGAAGAAAGAGGTCTTTCCGGGCTCCATACCGGTGTTACCACCGGGAACGATGACATCAACGGGGGCGACGGCACCAGCACGAGCGGGGGCAGCAACACGGTTGGAGGTGATCTTCTCACGGATGGCCTTGAGGTCAGCGTTGGTGAATACGAAACCAATGTTACCCTTGACGTGGGGGAGGATACGCTCGAACTCGGGACGCTCACTGAGGAAGGTCTTCAAGGCACGACGAACCATGGTGTTCTTACCCATAAGGACGACACCCTCTCCACGGAGGGAGAAACGGATCTGGTGCATCTGGTTGGAGCTGACATTGTCAACGTTGACAATGAAGATGGACTGGTAGGTGTCCAAGTAGGTCTTGAGTTTCTCAAAGTACAATTCCTTGGCTGCTCGCTTCGACATGATAAATAAACTGTTCGAGGACTTTTAAAGAGCCTGTATCAAAAAAATAAGATATTTGTAAGTATCAAAAAATCTTTCATTTTTTTATGGATGTATGGATGTATGGATGTATGGATGTATGGATGGGTGTATAAATAAATGGATGTATGTATGGATCAATAGATCTATGGATGGATGGATGGATGTGTAGATGGATGGATATATATCTATTCTATCTATGTAAATTTGTAGTGGATGATAATTACCGTTAGGTTACAGATAAAGGGAGAACGCCAGGGCTCACAGAGCAGAGGAATTGTTATAGCAATTCGAGACGAAGTATGTGACTGGTTATACTCTACCAAGAAAAAAAAAGTATCGGCGCTCATAATAATAACGAATAGTAAAGAGTTATATATAAATATAGTAAATTCAAAAACCGGGCCAGCAAATGTAAAATTTGTACTCCGCAACTTATATCTTCTTGAGTTCTTATTCTTTCGCGATAGTTTTAATACACTCTAGGACATCTGTTAAAGAGCTGCAGCATACTATGCTAGTATAGATATATATATAGTATTAATAAAAAGTTATATGAAAAAAAGTGGAAATTTTCAGTGGCCCGGTTTTTTAGGTAAAGGTATCTTTTTTTATTTTTCATTAATAAGATACCCTTTCTTCAAAATGCATTTATGCATTCTGCTTTGCATGGATTCAATTAGATTCTTGCACATCTCCTCTGGGATACTATCCCACTCATTCTGGAAACGGGACCACAATTCCCTCATTGAGCTGGCTGGCTCTTCATATTGGTAGAGTTTACCCTTTGTGTACGCCCAAAGGTTTTCGATGGGATTAAGGTCAGGCGAAAACGGTGGGAAATCAATGACCTCAATCCCCTCTGCCTTCAACCACTTTCTGGTATTGGCTGCAGTGTGTGACCGGGCGTTATCATGCAAAAACATGATATCGGACTTGATGAGATTCTGCTTCTTCAAGTTCTTCAGTAAGCCCTGCTCCAAAACTGTTACGTATTTTGGGCTTGTCATGATTTCATTGATCTTGAGAAGCTCTCCGTGACCTCTGGACGAAAAGCATCCCCAAACCATAACGTGTCCTCCAGCACGAACAGGGGAAGTCTTACCCTTATATTTTTTAATTGCCGACTTCTTCAACCTACCTCCATCTCTTTCCATCCGAGCCAAAGCGATTCACCTTACATTCGTCTGAGAAGACAACACACTTCCAGTCCTCCACGGTGAAGTTGATATAGTTCCTTGCGAACTCCATACGCTGCTTGCGGATAGCGGGGTTTGTTTTTACCTTCGGAGGTGGTTCCAAGGTACAGATGAACCCAGATGCTTTTAGCAAGGTGCGGATTGCTGGAGCCTTGACAGCAAAACCTTTACCACATAGCCGTCTCTCTGCCTCTGTTGTTGTCATAAATTCCTCATTTAGGAATGCATAGATGATACGGTGGGCGAGCCTTTCATCGATTTGGGCAGGTCTACCCCCAGGAACTGAGGTGGAGATGTTCAATTTTCTTCGATATCTCTTGACAGAAGTCTGCGAAACACCAGCAATCTTTGCTACCTCGGCTGTAGACTTTCCATGTCTAAGTTCAACTTCAATTGAGAGTATTTTGTCGCGTGAGATGGGAGACATTTTTGTTTTAAAGTTGAGCAAAGGAACAAGGAAAACTCTGAAAAATTCAATATAATATATCTATTTTGTTTGCATGATTGTGATGTAATGACAAGACACACTCCGTATAAAAATTATCATAAAGCAGTTCTGCATTGAAAGTAAAGAAATAATGCTTTACTCTATTTTTTGGCCCATACCTAAAAAACCGGGCCACTGAAAATTTCCACTTTTTTTCATATAACTTTTTATTAATACTATATATATATCTATACTAGCATAGTATGCTGTAGCTCTTTAACAGATGTCCTAGAGTGTATTAAAACTATCGCGAAAGAATAAGAACTCAAGAAGATATAAGTTGCGGAGTACAAATTTTACATTTGCTGGCCCGGTTTTTGAATTTACTATATAAAGGAGCAAAATGGTATGGGAGGGTAAAGCTTGACAGTTCAAAAGTAGATCCATTTAATTTCATTGTATTATACTATATTTTCAGTGACAGATATGCGAAAAGAAATAATCAGGGCAGTTTCAGGGCATTCTTCCTTTCCTTGGCTTTATCAGAGCTGAGCAATATTTTTCGATCCAAAAATTAAAAATAAATACTCATTATTCTCTTCCACACAGACACTTGCATATATACAGGCTGAAAAAACAATGTTTGGACATTTCAAAAATTACAAAAAAAAAATACTATTTTCTCCTCAAGCTATTAAATAAACCCACGAAAAAAAGCTTATTATAAGCCATAATGAAGAATAAATTCAACTGGGCAGATTACCAATAAAGTTGCGTGTTCCGATCTGATAAGTCCAGACTCATAATTAAGAATAACAATGAGGGTCTCAGAGTAATTAGAAAAAGCTAACAAAAGGTATGATGAAGGACATGGTATTCCAAAAGCAAGGCGGGATAAATTTAGTGCCATAATCTGGAGATATTCGTGAACTTGCAGCTTTAGTCTTTTCGCGTTCATTGAAGATAGTGTGAACCACAACATATATGTTAATGCTTTGGTCCATGAGTTCTTGTTATGTCTTAAAGAAAATTGATGCAGCAACATCAAAATAAATTTAAGTTCTAATTCAACTGTACCAGCTGTTATACTGGTGCCTATATAAAGTAGTGGAAAGAGTGATGATATCAAGGGCTTTGAGTACTGGCCTACTAAAAGTCTAGATCTTGACTCTATAGAATATGTTTTGTAGGTTCTGAAGTTAAATTGAGTAAATTTAGGACCGTTATACAAAATGTAAATGATTTTGAAGCTTACAATTCAACGAGAGTAGAATAACATAGCCCTCGAGCTCACTTCATGTTTTATGGGGAGTATGTAATCATGATCCCAGGCAGCAATTGGTATCAAGGGTAGCCATAGTTGATGTTAGACATGCGTAACCTTTTATATTCCAAGTATGAAGCTCTTAACTGTAGCAATTGACGAGCATTTGCATGCTAAATATGAGTCATATTTCTTTGCGTAAGAAGTATATTCTCGGAGGTCTGAACGTTGTTTTGTATGAGTAAATAAACTAAGCATTAAGTCAATGAATTACTCTGGCACATGCTGCGCACGATGGTAATTGTGTACCCATTAGAATATAACAGTAGGGAAAGGTTATATATTGACTGTCTGTAGGACTCTGGGAGGAGGGATTTTCCTAGTTTTATTTTTATTTCTTTGTCTCTATATGGATCGTAGAGTCTTGTACACATAAATTAGTTTTGGTGTTATTATCTTGATATGCAATAATTGCCCAATATATTCCTTAATAAGCCTTCTGGTCTGTCCTGCTCTGTTGTATTTTATTTCTTTATTTCTTCCTGTTTTTTTTTGTTTCTGGTATGTTTGTAATAAGTTTTGTATTTCTGAGAGAATATACGAGTATGTGAGTAGTAAAAGATTGACATTTCGATAACAAAGAATTGATTAGTAAGCCAAAGTGACAATGGCATAAGCAACACCCAGCTTGTAATTTGTTTTTAAAAAATTTACTGGAAGTGATAAATGGTACATGGTAAATGTTACATGGTAAATGTTACATAAATGTCTCGCACCCGTGTCCGTAAAGCCGCGATCGTTGATCTGATATCCCGGATTTTTTTGGTTGCAAACAATCCCAAAAGCATAAACCTATATCTATATATGTATATAAAAATATATTTAGCCAAGTAACTTGCCTTGATGATAAAACTTGACAAAAAATAAACATTTGAGCGATTCCGAAAAGCGTGTTATACACACACATGTATAGATAGATGTCTATGCAAGTATACTTGACCAGCTTTGTCTCAAAACACCTTGAGATTTATTGATCGATTTATCTATGTAACTTACTTTGATTAAAGTTTTTTGATGGTAAAATTTGGGTTAAAGTAAGATCCCGTTCATACTTTACTTACATGCATAAATATGAACCATTCAAGTCTATAGTGTTTATTAGAGTTGCCGTTATAAGGTGAAAAAGCTTAAATCTATAGTGTATTTTTTTTTATAATCAAGGATCTTTGGACTTGTCAACTTCTTTTATTTTAAATACCGATATAAGAAAATGTTATTAAATGTCCGAAAGCTTTAAAAGAAAAGACTCTCATATATTGAAATTTATACAGCCACAACATTATATACATATTTTATAAAATGCTTAATAGTGAACGCTGGTGATGTGATGTGATCTATTAAATATTGAGATACGTCTCTTCATTTCAGGACCACACTTTTATGTTTTAATAAGATTGGTTTATGTCTTAATATATTTTCAAGGTAGTCTTAATAGACACTAAAATTTCACGGCAAAAGAGGTCTTGAACGCCATATTTTACACAAACTTGGTCTATCAAAGGATCGCTTGTCTTACTCTATTATTAAGTGAAAATCCCGCGTTTTTTATGACTCAAAAGACTTTATCGGAAATGATAAAACTGAATACATTTTCGGTTTATTTTGCTAGAAATAACAGCTTCTTTACAAACCTTAATAAAAATACAAAATCAGCTTCTTTTACAAAGTGAACAGATAATAATGATAATGATAATGCATTCCGTTTT
Organism: Phycomyces blakesleeanus NRRL 1555(-); assembly: GCF_001638985.1. NCBI lineage: Eukaryota > Fungi > Mucoromycota > Mucoromycetes > Mucorales > Phycomycetaceae > Phycomyces > Phycomyces blakesleeanus. The sequence goes on from NW_017265147.1 coordinate 50,474, forward strand.
GTCATTCCCAACAAGGTTTTTTGAGTCATAAGAAGAAAAAACAAGACTGTAAATAGGCAAGATAATAGTACATGAACGATTTCTCATCAAAATTTCTATAATGAGAAAGATAAAGGTAACCTGAAGTCTATTGATATGCAAGCTTTCTTATCACGTCATATATGGTTTTACTTACCATTGGAGTGCTATTGATTAAGAGTGTCGCTTTGTTTTTTTGCTGTTGTGTATTTAATTTGAGGGTCTCATTTGGATTCCATTGTAATTTTTTATTTTTTTATTTTTTTTTGCAGGGCTGCTGACAAATTAAGACACCTTCAATTTTTTTTCTCTAAATGTTTAAAACAGTATTTAAGCGTCCTGTTGTTCATCTCATTCGTTCCCCATCAAGTTTACTTTACAAACAAACACTCTACACAAGAAATATGTCTACAATGAACGCCGTAGTTGTCGAGAAGCATGGAGGTCCCGAAGTTCTTCAGTACAAGCAAGTCCCCATTCCCAAGGCTGACCAAAAGAATTTAGTCATTAGAAACCACATTATCGGTAAGTATCAAAGACGCGCACTTCAAACACAATATACATGTCTGTATATAAAAGAAGTTGAAGATTTATCTAATTATTTTAATTTTTTTTTTAAAAAAAAAGGTGTTAACTATATTGATACCTATCATCGCTCTGGTCTCTACCCTTTGCCCACACCTTTGGTGGTTGGTAAAGAAAGGTAAAATACTGTCAAGAATTTGAATTCATTGATTGATTTTTAATAATTATAATTATAATAATAATAATAATAATAATGCCTATATCTACAATTTTCTTAGTGCTGGTGAAGTTGTTGAAGTCGGACCAGGTGTTACTAACTTTAAGGTTGGCGACAGAGTGGTTTACTTGGGAGGAGACACCTATGCCGAATACAGCAAGGCTGAGCCAATTTCAGTTGTCAAATTATCTGACAATGTGTCTTATGAGACTGCTGCTGCTTCAGTACTCCAGGGCCTAACAGCATGGACCATGGTGCGTGATGGTTATCCCGTCAAGAAAGGAGGTAAATAATACAATCGAATATAATTTAAATAAATAAAGTAAAAATAAAATAAAATAAAGTAAAAGTATATATAGCTGTGTGTTGTAATTGAATTCAGAAACGGGGTACTGAACTAGAGTTGGTTAGACTATATTCTTGTGCACGCGGCTGCAGGAGGTGTCGGTCTTCTTCTTTGCCAGATGTGCAAGCACCTGGGAGCCCATGTTATCGGTACAGTAAGCTCCAACGAGAAAGCTAAGATTGCCCTTGAAAATGGCGCAGAGTTTGTCATCAATACCAACGAAGAAAATACCGTTGAGCGTGTCAATGAGATTACTGGCGGTTTGGGTTGTCATGCTGTCCTTGACGGTGTTGGAAAGGCCACCTTTTCGGACTCACTCGAGGCTGTCCGTCGTCTGGGTACAGTTATTTCATTTGGAAATGCTTCTGGAACAGTTCCTCCCGTAAGTATTTTTTATATAAGACCAAGAACAAAAACAAGAATAGTTTTTTATAAAAGATAAAAGATATACATTTTATCGGCTATCTTTTTTTTACTACCTGTCTATTTGTGCTGTAATAACCTTATTTTCATAATTTTATGTTTGTAGATCAACATCGCTATTTTGTCCAAGAAGAACGTTAAGCTGATGCGCCCAGCCTTGTACAACTACTTGGGTTCGAGAGAGGAGGTGAACAAGTGGTTTGGTGAATTGTGGGAACTCTTGGAAGCTGGACACATCAAGATACACATCCACAAGATCTACGATCTTAAAGATGCTAAACAGGCTCATCTGGATATCGAGAGCAGAAAGACAACCGGAAAGCTTTTGCTTAAAGCCTGATTTGAGTAACCTCGTTCTCTTGGCAATATATATATATATATATACAAATTTCCTTTTTATTTTATCGCCGTTGCGCGCACACTCAATATGATATGATGTGAATAAATGAATAAGGAAATATAAGCATAAACACACACACACACATACACTCTCTCTCTCTCTCTACATACTTGTTTGCATGCGTACATACATACATGCATATATATATATATATATATATACTCTTTTATATATACATATAATTTTGTTCGGGTTGAAATATGAGTGGTCTCCAAAAATGTTCCGGTTAAATTCAACTCCTTCAGATAATTGTTTAATTGATTGATTGGTTTTTATATATATTTATATATATCATTTCTGCTTTTGCATTGTTTTTCTGTAAACTTGTAATATTGGTTTTTATTTTATTTTATTAGATTTTTATGGCGCCGATGATTGATTGATTACATTTTATTTTATTTTTACTTATTAAACAAAGATCGTGTGCAATGTGTAACTACGACCCTGTTAAATATACATCAGCTATCACTTATTAATGAAGAGGTAGATTTTGGACTAAAATCATAACCAATTATATGGGCATAAACATATAGAAAAGGTAACGAGAGAGGGAGAGAAAGAGATAGAAATAGAAGAGAGCCTTAGCCCATGATTATATATAAATATATTTGTATTAGAGTACATTGAATAGAACTAATGGACGGCACAGACCTTACCTGGTGTGACTGTAAGACCAATACTAATACCAATATCAATACCAATACCAATAGCAAGACCAGCAGTAAATGTCACTATGGATACTACTGCCTTCAAGTTCCTGATTAGTATATAATTATCTATTTATTTTATGGATTTCTTTTTGGTTCTTTGGAACGGAGCGGATAAAGAGTTTATAAAAGAAGTTGAAGTTTATATTTTTGTATTTTTGAAGAGGATTTGTGTCACATTGAAATTTGCCTTAATACAACGAAAAGAACCCAGGGAAAAAAAACAAACAAGAATTACTAGAAAGGGGATTTGTAACAACTGGAAGATGCCTTTTTGCACTCGACTCTATTTTTGGCTCAACAGCGTGTGGGTTCTTTTGAACCAAATCTACCTATTCTTGTGCTTCGATTGAATATAATTTTTTTTCTGTCTATATATACAATATACAATATATAATAAATAATATATATTTCTATATATATTTTATTTATTTTTTCTGCTTCTTTGTTCTCTCCTTTTTTTTCTCTTCTTCTTCATATATTTTATTTTTCACTTTTTTCTTCTTAAGACCAATATAAATATATACAATATCACTATGGTTTCTCTGTCAAAGTCCTTTGTCTTTAGCGCCCTCCTCTTGCTCGTCCTTTTGCAGACCGTTGCGGCTGACATCTACTCTCAGCTCCAATTTATCAAAATCCAATCTCCCAAGAGTGGACAGAACATTCGTGCAGGCGAGAAGATTACCGTCAAGTACATTATGCAGCCTCTTATCTCAGGTAAGCAAAATGGATATACAAAATGATCTATGACCTATGAACTTTCTTCTTAAACCTTTTCTTGTCTGTAATAGGCGGAACCTCCATGGGTAAGGCTATTAGCCTGAAGACCGAATTCCACAAGAGATCTGGTAACAAGATCCAAGGAAAGCTTGCCACTATGCACAGCACATGGTATGCTTTATATATCTAATTATTCACGATCATGTGTATAATTTATCGTTTGACCTTTATTTATTTTACTAATTAATTCATTTATCTTACAAAAACACTATACTACATTTATTCACCTATCATAAAATCTACACAAACCAACAAACTATCCAACAACAACAACAACAAAACTACAGCCCCGTTACTGCCAAAAACGACAAGTACGTTACCCATAGCAACGTATGGACCGTCCCTAAGACCACCAAGCCCGGATCGTATGCCGTCAGCTTCGTTGAAAATGTTCAGCTCCGTCGTGGAAAGATTGTATCTACCGAGAGTGTCAAGATCAACATTGTCGATTAAAAAATGAAAAATAATATTATCAATTATTAAAGAAAAATCAGCAATAACTATAACCACAACAGCAGCAGCAGCAGAAACAGAAGCAGCAGAAGCAACTATTACTACTGCTACTACTACCACTACCACTACCACTACTACTATCAGACGAACCCTTTTCTTTTTTGTACTATTTGTTTTTCGTTTTTATCTACAAATTTTGGTAAAAATGAAACCCAAAAAGCCAAAAAAAATGTCACTTTTATATTTATATCACATCTATCTTCTTTTTCACTTTCACTTTTACCCACCACAAGTCACACCGCGCAATATACAACACAACACGCAAGAAAAAAAAAGAAAAAAAAAACATAATTATATATAAATACACAGACTGGTTTCTGATAATAAATATCTCTCTATCTCTCTCGTTGTAGCAAAACAAGTAAACACATGCAAAAATGCACAAACGTATATACTAAATGTCATCAAAGACCTTAATATATAGATGGTTGAATAAGCTAATTACACCAAAAAATCCACATAGAAAACATAATCTATATATAAGAGATCTCATTAATTTAGTACCCCACAAACGTGTTTCTGTTTTTATGTGCGCAAAAAGAAATGAAGAAATGAAGAAAAAAAAGTAGTAGAAAACATATTACTACTACTTTCTGGAAACGAAGAATATATATATATATATAAATGCTTATATTTAGACAAGAATTGGTGTAGACACTATCATCTATAGTAATAGTGATAATGATATAGTTGTACAGTCTGGTTTGTACATATTAGATACAATTCTACCTAATATTTCTGGTGTCCATGAGTAACAAGAAGAAGAAGAAAAAACTCTCCGTAAGCTTGGTGATGTGTAAATGATGCCGTTGTTTATCGGAAAGAAGAATAAAGTAGATTTGAGAGAAATACGAATGATCTCTTTCTCCCTCTCTCTAATTCCACTTACTTCCTTACTTTCATTATTCTATGCTATTCATTCATTCGTTATTCAATTCAATTCAATTCAATTCATTATCTCTTTTTGTTTTCTAATTATTTTTTTTAAAGCATCGCCATATATCGACATCAGGAAGTACAATCTATCCAAGTAAAGAATGCATCCTTTTCTTTTTAAAAACAAAAATCCCTTAATTACTATAGACTAATATATTTCTATTTTGAGCTACATGTATCAATATATCTTTTCAATAATTTCAAAGGCTAATATTACATGTAATAAAAATTATAAACTCCTTGAAAAATAAATAAATAAAAGTAATTTATAATCGTTTCCGCCAAGAGTACGAAATAAAATAAAAAACCCTTTTTGTGGGTGTACAAGTGCGTTAAACTATAATGACCATGAATCAGAAAACCACATCAACAACAACAAAAATCGGACACCGGACAGACAGTCACATAATTAGTTCGGTAAAGTTAAAAAAAAAAGAGAAAAAAGAAGTTTAAACCATTGGTTTCCATGCCAACAAAAATCTCATGATTTTTATACTTGATACAAAAGTCTCTTTAATTTGCCATGACAACGCTTAATATATATACATTATATGTTTACTTTAAAATGTTTAAAATTTTGGTTGTCCTGGAAACCATGATATATTCCAAGCAACAGACCAAACAACCGACCAACCAGCCACGCCTTGGCTTACTTTCCATTATACTTACCTTACTTGCCCTTACTAATCTACAGACAAATCGTACGATTTTGCAAAGCCCGAGTTTTCCCGCCATTCCAATTGAATTATCACAGCCTGGATATCACTGTGTTGTCTGTGTGATTATAATCAAACGCACACACGTATATACCTCGAATTTTGTTTTTGTTTTTGTTTTTTTTTAAAAAAAAAAAGTCAAATTGAAACGCTTTGAATTGAAACACATTATAGTAGAACAAGTTGGATTGAATCGACTTGAATTGAGTAATTCATTCTTTATTAAAGCCATCATTTGTATTATATAATTAGTATATTTATTTACAAAATAGAATGCATAGACACAAGAAAGGTTTTGGTATTTTAAGAGTAGTTTCCAATCATCATGACTAAGATATGTCAGCTATTTTCTTTCTTTCTTTATTTTGCTTATCCTTTTATTTTATCTATTGCTTCTTGGAGGCTTCGAGCTTGGCATAATACGAATCGCGGGCGTGAACATTTGGAAGGTGATAGAGGTTCCACCAGGCTGCACCACCGGCTGCACCAAGTGTGAGAGAGATTGAAATGTCTCTGATGATTTGTTTACGGAATTTTCCAGTGATTGGAGCAATCATGGCAATGAGTAGTTATGTAAAGGCAAAGAACAAGAGAAAGAGAGAAAGAGAGAGTGAATAATAGTAAGAGTAAGAGTAAGAATATGGGTATGTGTATGGGAATGGCTGTAAAATAAACGGGCGATTTTTTTTTCTTTTTACATATATGTATATATATATATATATATAATTGACAATTTTATGCATATACATATGTCTCTGTGTCTGTGTACACTACTATTCCTTTCTCTCTATCTCTTTCGTTTGCGTCATTCAAACATGTGTGTGTGTGTAAGAATCCTTTCATTAGTCTCAGGTACCACATTTATTCAGGTACAAAGATGTAGTTTAGTCAAATGAAAAGCCCAACAAAAACATCCTCTTTATTCCTATCTTTGTGCTCTTTAAGGATTTGGAATATACTTGACATTATGTAATCTAATAGTAATAATGACAATAAAAATAAAAGCCAGTGATTATGTTATCTCATCGCATTTGCAATTGCATTTGCATTTGCATTATATTTCCTTGATGGTCATGTGCCTTGGACTCCAGTCTATAAAGCATTGGTGACTGTTTGTAGACTGCTCCATTAAGTGCATATCAATTGAATGTATTTGTGTGTGGATAACAGTAATAATAATAATAAATAATAAGCTCTTTTATTTATTTATTCTTCTAGTTTTTAACCTCTTTGATTTCCTTCTTCTTTTCCTTCTTCTTTTATAATACACATATATATAAAAGAAGGTATTTGAAAATAACTTCTTAGCCCAACTCAACTCAACTTAAACTCAACACAGCACAACACAAGAAGGGTGGGAAAAAATAGTAATATATATATATATATCTATATAGTGTACATACATTAAAGATGAATTTTGGTTCATGTTGACTCTTCTGGGATTCTGATAATACGTCTTTTAGTCGCAATACGTTTTGTATACCGCTTGTTAGTCCGTTTCCTTCTACCCCATCTTTCTCTTTATTTTTATAAAGTAAAATAAAACGAACGTCTATATAACTTACTAATAACAAACGCGTTATTGTTTCCTTTCTTTCTCTTTCTTTCTCTTGTTAGTTTTTTTTTCAAGCATATCTTTTTACAGATTGTAAACAAGTACATTTTCTTGTGCCAATAATAAATAATAATAATCTACGAACATATTAAATCATAACAATGGTCGGCAAGATTCTCAATTATGGCTCGATAAACATTGACGAGTTCTTTACTGTGCCACATATCTGTAAATCTGGAGAGACATTGTCTTCAAGCAGCTATACCATGCGTGCAGGTGGCAAAGGTATTATCTTATTATATATCTATAAAGATGGTGTTTTAAGGTGGTATATTAGAATGGACTGTTAAATAAAGTGTGGTGTATTATAGGCGCAAATCAATCTGCTGCATTGGCCAAGGTACTACAAAGCAAGAAAAAGAAGAAATAAGAGTTATATTATAAAATAGGATCAAAGTTAATTAATCGTTGATCTTTACGGTCATTCTATTATTATTATTATTTTGGGTATTGTGGTTACTAGGCAGGTGGAAAAATCTATCATGCTGGCAAGATTGGAAAAGATGCACTTTGGGTAAGGACAAAACAAGAAGCAAAGAAAGAAGGAAAACGCAAAAAAGAATACAAGATTAATTTATATTAAAATTTTATTATATCCTGTTTTACTTGCATGTATATGCATACGCATGTGTATATGTATGCGTATCTTTGTATATAATTTGCTGTAAACCAAATATGTATATCTACAAATGTATACAAAATTAGGTCCGTGATTATATGAGTGAGCAGGGAATTGATATGTCACTTACTAAACTGGCCGAAGACGAGGTAATTGACAATTTCATATATATATATATATTGGGGGGAGTGAGTGAGGGAGTGAGTGAGTAAGTGAGTAAAGAGAGAGAGAGAGAGAAACAAAAAAAAAGGGGGGGGGGGTGGAAAGGGAAGGAAAGAGCATAGGAGAAGCAGAGAAGGGTAGGGTAGGGGAGGAGGAGAGAGGGGAGGGGAGGGTATTCGATCCACAGTTTAATGAACAAAAAGTACCTTTTTTAGAATAATGGTCGAGCATTAATTCAAGTCAGCCAAGAGACCGGTGATAATGCTATCATGTTGTTTCCAGGTACAAACGGTACCTACGATCCCAAGGAATTTGATGGACTTCTTTCGCAATTTGGCCCTGGAGATTGGATTGTTCAACAGAATGAGATTAGCAAAGGTGGTGAGATGATGAGACTTGCAGCAGACAAAGGTAAATTATAAAAACATGAATTGTATATAAGATATATAAAATATATAAAATATAAAAGAAGTATTACAAGGTTCTTCGGTTGATCCTTAAAATGGTATTGTTGCTCATGCCTTTATTTTTTTTATCTTTTTTTAAAAAATAAATAAATAATTATTATTATTGCTATTACTATTATTACTCTTCTTGGCGATGATGGTGTTAACGTTACCACTATAAACAATATCTTCTGGTGCCTGGATTCTTTACGTCTGCCCGGTCTGTGTCTGTTTATACTTCTTTTATTATTATTATTATGATGGGGGGATGTGCTTGTAGGACTTTCGGTGCTTTTTAATCCAGCTCCGCTTACGCGAGGTATCCTGGACAGCTTTCCATTCGACAAGGTTTCTGTATTGGTGGTCAACGAACACGAGGCCGAAGATCTCTGCCGGGAATTTGGCGGCAATGTATCATTATCGTCGTCCACAGGCTTGGAGATTGCCGGAGAGTTATTCAATCGGTTCAAGACAATGCAGGGTGTTGTGGTAACATTGGGTGGAGAGGGCGTTGTGGGAAAATTCAGAGACCAGGGCGAGATTCGCGACTTTGAGGTGCCGAGTAGAAAGGTGCCGGTCAAGGATACAACAGGAGCTGGCGATACATTTGTGGTAACCTATATAAATATAAATCAGTAAATCAGTAAATCAAAAATAATAATAATGAATCAATGAATATTTTATACAGCATACATACGCATAGATAGTATAGATATATACCATGTATATATAGTCGATTGGCTGACATGGTTTGTTAGGGTTACTTTCTGGCGGGACTTGTACGATCTGAAGCAAAAACGTATTTTGAACGAGTGCACAATGCCCTGGAAGAGGCTAACTTGGCAGCATCGATAGCTGTACAACGTGAAGGCTCAATGGTGTCTGTGCCTACCCTTGCTGAGGTGGAGGAAGCAAAGAAGAGACAATAAATGCCGTACTTTGATATAATAAATTCATATATTAAATACCATCAAGTCTGGAGTGCAATAGAGAGAAAGAGAAAGAGAGAAACAAGCAAAAGGAGATTCTTATTAATATAATATAATATCTGTATGCTGTATAAAGTCAAGATCCCCCTTTTTTTTGTGCTTTGTTACAGCAAGGAGAAGATCAAATTATCAAATCAATTGATAATATAATATTGTACTGAAATTTAGTCTACGTACTCTAAAGTACTGTGCCATATTGAACTGTGTTGAGCTGATTTATTTTTATATACAGTATTTTTACTTGGTTTTCGGACCATATTTTTTTTTCGGACCATCTCTTTTTTTTGGACGATTTTTATTTTAATCTCAGACAGCCTCTATTTTAATTTCAGATATCTACAGAAGGAAATTCAGACAATTTCAATTTTTCTTGCCATTCACCAGCGTACGATGGAATTGTCGAGGGAATTGAGTAATGTCATATAAGATTCCGATTGCCATTAAGCATTTGGCTTTTAATTAGCTCCTAAAATACCCGGCCTATTTTTGTTTTTTTGTTAATGATTTGTTTCGGTTTGGCTGTAGAAAATGAGCTTTATAAAGTATGTTCGTTTAGTGTATCTTTTTTTGTAACTAGAGTCCTTATTTTAGAAATTTTGTCAATTCGGAATCGAATAAAGTACTATGAAAAGTAATTTTTTTTTCAATTCCCTCGTACGCTGGTGAATGACATTGAGGGTAGATGCACTTTAAAAGGAAGTTTGTCTGAAATTAAAATGGAGGCTGCCTGAGATTTAAAAAGAGATGGTCCAAAAAAAAAAAAAAAGAGATGGTCCGAAGAAATTTGGAAAACGTCCGAAAACCAAGTAAAAATACTGTATATAAAAATAAAGTTATAAAAATAAATATAAAAAAAAAAAATCCAATATATTAATTTTCAAGTCAGCTATTTTTAAACACCAAATAAAAGCAAAATAAATAAATAAAAATCTAATAGGGCAAACCATTTTTTGGAACTTCTTTTTCCTTGTTGCCTTTCCTTCATTTTTGTTTTTTTTTTTTGTTTTTTTTTATTATTATTCCTTCATTTTTTTTTCTCCTTTATTTTCTTCTTCACCACCTTGACCACCTTGACCACCTTAACTACCGCCACTCAACCATTCAACCAACTAACCGTTCAATTGTTTAACAAATCATTCAATTCAGCCAACTAGCCGACCTACTTCAACCAAACACTCTTCAACCACCTCAATTATCACCACCACCATCAAGGTGCTATCGTCGTATTCGCTTCTCCTTATCCCACAAAACGAAAAAGAAAAATCTGCAAAAAAAAGGGAAAATAAAATAACCCTTTCACTTTCCAAGAACTGTCTCTCCTTTTCTTATAATTTACAATTCTATATAATTTTATATATAATAATTATTCTGTAAAAATCACAACAAAAAACAAAAAGCCCTTGTTTCTCTCTGGTTTTTTATTATTATTATTATTGTTACCTTTATTCAATTTTTATTTAATTTATATATTTGTAATAATTTCAATAATGATGGTCTACAATCAGCAATCATTCGCAACCCTATCCAAAGAATCTTTGCTTAGAACCGCCTTCCTCGGTCTTGCTCTTGGACTCTGGCAAGTTCCCTCTGCGCTGGCGCAGGATGTCAATCAGACCACACCCACCAACACGACTCAACCTACAACAGTCATTGTGCCTTCTCTCTACAACAACCCTGCCGAACCAACCATCGAGGCCACTGGATTCGATGCCGGCAGCAACGGATCCTCGAACGACAACCAGGAGAGCTGGCTGAAGCACAACAACCGCTACGTCTTTGTCATCATCATCTGTCTCTTTGTATTTGGTCTCTTGCTCTGGTATGTCATCAGAAGCGTCAGGGGAATGCGAACCAGGCTTCAGAACGAAAACAACAACCACGCTCTCATGATGCAACAAGTCAACGGACGATCGGACCATCATCGCGTCATACCCGAGTCTGTTCCTATTCCCATGGACGGTTACAAGGTCGACGGATACCCTGCACCCACGGCAGCACGCCCTCCTCCACATCACACACATCGCTATTGAATAAACATTTACACAAACCTACAAAAACAGAACAAATATATATATATATATATATATAATTGCATACATACATACATACATACATACATACAGAGAGAGAAAGAGAGAAAGTAAGAAAGAACAATATTAAGAAGAAGAAGAAGAAGTAGAAACTGTACCTTTCTTTATTTTATATATATATCTCTCTCTTTCTCTTTCTCTCTCTCTCTGTTTCTTTATAAATATATAGGATACACACATTTAAACATCTACACAATATATGTATGTATACATGTGTCTCAACTAGCAACTAGCAAATAGCAAACAAAAGGCAAGAAAATGTACTTCTTTTTGTTTGTTCCCCTTTTCTGATGTTGTTCACAATTATTACCATTACCATTATTATTATCATTACTACCATTACTACTCTTAACTTTATACTATAATGCCTGCCGATCTTTATTATTAATTTCTATTATATTTTATCACAACGACAATTCCTGTGCCTGTAGTACCTGTACCTGTCTGTTTGTACCTGTCTGTACCTGTATTTGCATTTGTATTTGTATTTGCATCTGCATCAATATATGTGTTTTTGTACATTGAATTGAGGAGGTCTATGCGACCAAGTATGAGAAAGACAAAGACAAAGACACAGATGAGGAGGGGAAGAGCCGGGGTACTGTAGTATATATTTTCTTCTTCTTCCTCTCTCTCTCTTTCTTTCTTTGTACACATTATAAAAAAAAACCAAAACAATTAACTTTATTTTTTATATATAATTTATTTTCAATTATGTTGTATTAAATTAGATTATTTGAAAATAGAATCCTTCTAGATTGTTATATATATCATCAAGTTACATGTCTGAAGAAACAAATATATATATATATATATATATATATTTGTTGCTATTGACAACGGGCCTTTGCTTTGTAGTTCTACATATATAGAAAAAAAAACAAAAGGAATTTTATACTATATTATTAATTTATTTATTTTTTATAGTTAAATTGCAATGTTCAACAAAATTTGCCACCTTGTACAGTTGAGGAATGGAATGTATTGCCAATTCTATGATAATCAACTTCTTGTAACCACCTCTTTATTTTTATATGCGTATATGTTTTGTCCTGGTATTTTAGACACTTCTTTCAAATACAAAACATTATTATATACTCATCGCTTCTTTATCTATCTATCTATCTATATATATATTTTTTTTGTGTGCAATATAAATGTACACGTTTATTTTATATATATATATATATTTCCTTTCTTTCTTTAATTCAAAGATATATTATATATTTTATTGTGACAGAATAATTTTTTTTTTAAAAAAAAAAGTATATATATAGTAAACTAATTTAAATGGTAGTTGGACAAGGATATTTGATACCAAAAAGACTATATTTTTATGTATAAATATGTATATATGTATACACAAAAATAATTGAATAAATAAGCACACACACACACACATATATATATATCTGTGTACGTATAAGTTTATATAAAGTATATAAAGTATATAATGTATAATGTATGGTGTGTGGTGTGTGTTGTATAGTGTGTATAGTGTGTGCTCTAGAGCATGGAAACGGTAACTAAGCACATTTTTTTTTATTATCATTGTAATTTTTTTGGAGTGATTACTTTTTATAGCCAGGCTTTGACAATCTGACTCAAATTAGTGCTTCCCAAAATGAATTCAAACTCAATGTCTGGACACACTGAGAGGACCTATTTGGATAATTTGTGGATGTATGTATATCTGACAGATATCGTTTCAAAATAAGAAGCATGACTTATGAGAGCACAAGTAACTAATGTATAGCGTTGATTGGCCATAAGCTATAACTGAGGTACATTAGAGATCATTAACTACGTTGAAAGTGGTAGAGCTCAGCCATTTCAACAGCGAGAAGAAAAAAGAAGAAGAAAATGAACCTCTTACAAAACTTGTACCTAGTCTCTTTACTTTTTTTTTATACATATAGTAGTACTCTTTGTTTCTTTTCTTTCTTTTAGGCATTATATATCGTTTAGAAAATCCATCTCATATAAAACAAAATAAAAAAAAACGCAAAGAAAAACCTGTCATTGGCTACTATATAAGTTTTGCTAAAGAATACCAAGTCTAGCTCTATTGAAAGAAGTAAATACAGTTATAGATAATTTCCTAGGTACCTTTGTTGTGTATAAAGCCATCTCATCAATTAGCTCACTGGAACCAGAGTTTTTATCGCCTTCTGGTCAATTGCAGACTTGACAGCACGATCTACTAAAGTCGAGTTAAAGTGCTTGGGATGACAAATCCTTCAGAACAAGGAATTATATCAAAAATGTCAAAAAAAAAAAATAAGTCTTGCATTTAAATGTTGTGCTGCTATAAGATTTCTGTCTGAGATGGTCAAGAGATTTAATGCACCCAACCGAGCCGAACCGCATGTACTGTGAGAGCGGCCTTTTTTTTTTATCATTATTTAAGAAAGGGGATAGTAGCTGTTTGTATAGATATTTGGCTTAATGGTTGATTATCACAAAAGCAGTGTAAAGAGTGTATAGGCTATGTTCCTGGAATTACCTTTCCAGGCTCCTTCTTTTCTGAACAGAAAAACATATGGTCATATTTCTGACTTTCAGGGCAGAAACTATTCCATTTCCTTTGAATGCTTTATCAAAACTTCAATTGTCAAAAAAATAAAACAAAACAAGATGTTCTTTCTCTCTTCTTCTTTCAAAATAAGATATTATTATTTTAAGAAAAGTAATATAATATATATATATATTAGGATTTATGTATTATCACACAAAGCACTTGAGAGAGAGAGAGTGAAAAAGGTACAATTGGTTGATGTCATCCATTGACTCTCGATCCTTCTTGCATGACTGTGAAAAATACTAAGAGGATAAATATATAAAATAATTACTATGTAGTACCAATAAAATATATATGCATATCTTTTGTGATTCAAAATCTCAGTAACAAGCTCTAAAGCATTTGGATTAGTAAACCCCCCCATTACTGTATATATAGTATCTATCTGACTATACGCTTATGTTTATGTTTATGTTTATGTTTGTGGGCGTAGTTTACCTAGTTAGTTCTTCTTCTTCTTCTTCTTCTTCTTCTTCTTTGCATTTAGATTATATACGTTCCTCGAGTATTTATTATAAACATGTATGTATCTTATGCAGTCGATTGACAGAATCTATATGTTTTATATACATGATTCTTATCACGTGAAATGAACACGGTCAGTATCTATATAATTTTTTTTAAAAAAAAAGGCCATGCTGTGTAAAACCAAAAGGATCTGAACCTCGGTTTGGCCTTAGTGCGGGATTGAACATGCTCTTAAGTAGGAATAGACCCTCTGAGATTCTTTTTTTTTAAAAAAAAAAATAGTGGGGAGCATTTATGTATTGTGTGTGTGTGTGTGTATGTGTTTGGTCTCTAACACATAAACAGACCCACCCATTTGCTGATAGTAATAGTAATAGTGGTATTGATTGTGTACTTTGGTACTATTACACAACCAACTCTAAAGCCAAAATAAATAATAAGAAGAAAATTCGGCTTTTTGTTCTTATTCTTATTTTATGATCCTTTCATTCTTTATTTTTTATTGCTACTGCTATTGTTATTGTTACTGTTACTGTTACTGTTATTGTATATCTGTGCATTCTGGTTGCGGAAACCATATTAGTTAAGGAAGTTCAAGTGTGACAGGTTTCGTCTGGTACGTTGGAATTCAATGTTCCAGCAGCAGCAGCAGCAGCAACAACAACAACAACAAGAATTAATACCAACAGCACAACCAAACGACGCTATAAAAATATATTCTAGTTCTAGTATAAAAACAAGACCTTTTTTTTAAAAAAAAAAATTAGTATTGTAATAAGCATAATGACATAGACCGTGTAACATACTAGATATTATAGCCTAAAGAAGAATAAATGATAATCGCATCTGTATCATAGAGTAAAGGCGTATTTTAGAGTGTGTAGTGCTGATGTCATTAATAGTATAATGAAAAGCTTAGTAATATTAACAGTAACAGTAATTAAGGGCAGCCTAAATGTAAATGTGAATGTAAACATTTATATCTACTTTTTTTTTAATAATATTTTTTGAAAATCTAAAAAAAAAAAAAAAAAAAAAAAAAAAAAAGATGAATTTAATTATTGATCTGATATTTGCTCTTGTAAAAACAAATTCCCTCAAAAATAAATAAATATCATACAAAATCCTATTTGATTTAGACTTGACTGTCTCAAGAACACAGTAATGTGATTCACAATTCACTATCTATCTATCTATCTATCTATCTATCTATCTATATATCTTTCTGTGCGTATGTATACACACATTGTAAATTCTAAATTCTAAATTATACAAATACAAATATATATATATTTTATGATTATTACTTCATTAATATTATTAATACTATTATACTATATAATATAAACGCAAGAATAATATATATATTTTATCCAATGGTATAGCGGAAAATATCTAATTCCGTTACTGGTCCCCTGATTTTATTATTATTATTTTATCACTATGGTTTTGGATTAGATCCAAAAAAATAAAAAAATAAAAATAAATAAAAAAGCTTACAGCTAGATAGTTTAATATACTCCATTTCTTACTGTTTTGTTGTTGTTGTTGTTGTTACTATTGACTACTGACTACCACCACCACTAATACTAATACTAATACTAATACTACTAACTAGTATTATTTCTTTATGGTCTAAACCAAAAAAAAAAAAAAGTATAAGAATATTAAAAGAGGTACAAGCAAATAGCGGCGAATCTAGCTGGATAATAATAATAATAATACGGTATGTACGTACATACGTATGTTTTTATTTATTTATTTATTTATTTTTACTGTTTTCCCAGACTTGGATAAATACAAAATGATCTTTTATTATATATATATATAAGAGAGAGAGAGAGATCAAAGAAAATAAGAAGAAACAAGAGCTGTGCTACGTTGCATTGGCATTAATTAAAGTATTTATGGTGAATTTAGATGTAAAGTCGAATTTAACGGTTATGTTGGTGTATTTGATATGGGCTTTGTACCGTTTATTTTTGTGTATCATACATGATTATATATATATATTGTATGGGGTGTGTTTGTGCTTAGAAGGCATAGCATAAACAAAGATATAGTTTATTTACATATACTTATTGATATAGTGTGGCATGTTTATTGTTGATATTAGAGTCTGAACGGTGTAGCGTTTCAAAACATGATATATATATAAAAAAAGAGAGAGAGAGAGAGCGGGCAAAGGATCTTTTTTGTTGTTGATTTTGATTCTTTTTTTTTTGGGTTTTGTAGCGTGTATGATGTACAATACATGGTTTTATATCATGAGTGATTGTTGATTGAAAAGTTTTGCGTTACAGGAGAAGTTTGGTGGGCATAGGCTTGGGGTGAAAATTCAACTGGGGCTGGAAATATGTTTGGAATGATGATATGAGAAGAATGAGAATGAGAATGAAGGTTTGGGTTTGGAACTGTTGATAGTGTAGATGATAATGATAATGATGCTGATGCTGATGCTGATGTTGTACATGGCGTTGATGGTGTTGATATTGATGCTATTGATTCTGTAGACATTGAAGGTGTAGAAGTAGGTAATGAATGAGAGACTAGCGATTGTTTCTGCTGCTGTTGACGAGTATTCTTTAGTGTTGGCTGTTTCTGTTTCTGTTTCTGTTTCTGTGGTGGTGGTGAAGATGATATTGATGATAATGCTGATACTGATACTGATACTGATGCTGATGATGAAGTGGTATTACCCGTATCGCACCGCTGACGTTTTTTGATCACATTTGTCTTCATTGACAATGGTCGCTTTTCGTTGTGAAGTTTGAGACTATAATATAAAGCGAGGTCAATAACAATGTATATAATTTGTTATGTTTCTTTCTTTTTTTTTTTTTAAAAAAAAAAAGAAATTATCTAATTAATTAATGAGGGATTTTTTTAAAATATTTTTATGTATATATATATTTATGATTAAGGTATGTAAATACAGATGCACTCACTATAGACCACATGCGTTACAGAGTGGGTTTCCTTTGAGATCACGTCTCCAGAGAGGTGTGGTTGTAGTGCGGCAATTTGTGCACAAGGTCTGGATGAGATTTTCCTCGTTCTCCGGTACACCTGGTCGATTATTCGATTGTGGTTTGAGATGTCTTGGGCGAGGTGCATTGTGTAGTTTTAAGCTATAATTACAGATATTAATGTTAATTGATAATTTGATATTTTGTAATTTTGTAATTTTGTAATTGGCAATTGTCAATTGTCAATTGTAGTAAATTGACATATAAAAATAAAAGTGGATAGGTTTAATTATAATGATAATAGCACTACAAGGAATATTGAAACCGTGTGTATGTATATCAAGCCAAATTAAGCAAAAGCAAAGAAATACATATAAAAATATAAAAACTTACTATAGTCCACAGGCATTGCAAAGTAAATCATCTTCGGCCGACCTTCTCCACAGCGGAGTCGAGGTAGTGCTGCAATTGCTACAGATTGGTATTTTACCCTCAGATGGTGTGCTGTTGATAAATGGTCTCCTAGCAACCGATTTGTGTGACGGGGCGTTAATGAATAGACCGACTGGTGAGACGCAAGTAGGTGAAGATGGGGTTAGTGGCGAGACAGGGGTCGGACTGAACAGGGGGAACGGAAGAGTGGCTGAACACAAAGGTGCAGAGAGAGAGTAGGTTTGGGAATGTGATGAGGATGGCCGGAAGGAAAGATCTGGTGGTGAACAGACCGCAGATTGTGTGACAGATAAGGTGTTTTGATTATGATGATGATGATTGTTATTATTATGATTATTTGGTGGCTCTGATGCTGACAGTGTTTGAGGTGGTGGTTGTAGAGATGTTTGCACAGGCCCGTCATTTAGATTCGAAAAAAAGGGTAGGTGCGTTGTTAGAGATGATGGCTCATGCGGGTTTAGGGCGTCCTTTTGCATGTAGCCAAGAAAGGCATTGATTTCGTCAAGCGAGCCAAAGATGTCCTGAAGTTGCACGATCGGATCATGTGTGGCATCAAACCTTTGTAGAGACAAACATTGGGTCGTCACTAGATGCGGATCTGGTGTCTGAATAACGCTACTACCATTATTACTGCTGCTGTTGTTGTTGTTGTTTCTATTGATATCATTGATATTTGTGGCAGTAGATTTAGCTACTGTTGTTGTTGTTGTTCTAGTAGGAGTATTACTAGGAGTGTAAGGAGTAACAGGAGTAGAAATATCAACAGAAACAGCCTTGGCAGTCTTGGCACCAGGAGGAGGGAAATTAAGCGTAAGATCAGATTGTTGAATGTTCTTGGTTGTATCTTTTGTGGTGTTTGTCTTTGGCGCCTGCACTTTTGACAAAGAGGGTGTGTTTTTTGATATTTTTTTCTGGCAGGGAGGAACAAAGCTCTTTGGCAAACGTTTGAGGATCTTTGCCTGCTGTCTTTGTTGCTGTAAGCGTAAGGTACGTCTGTACTCCAGCTGTTTTTGGTGATATTTTATTTTCTGTAATTCCTGCTCTGTGTGTACCTGAGTAGTACTAGTACTACTATTAAGGGTAGCAGTGGATTGTTGGGATGTCTGATTAAAAGGCAAAGACGAAGCCAAAGGTAAGGGCGACGGTAAGGGTGAAGACGAAGACACGGACATGGACATTGAGGGAGATGGAGAATCCAGGATGCTGGGATCTTTTAGATCGATATCCGATTGACTGCTGTTATTTTTGCTGTTCTGATGGTGGTGTATTGTGTGGGCAAACCAGAGTCTCCAGGATAGATTCTCTAGACGAAGACCGTTCTCTAGTGAATCCTTGACCTTTGTACAGACGCGCCATGTTGCCGACAGATCGTCTTCTGTGCCCAGGTACGAGAATTGGTTTAGAGGACTGTCCTTGATTTTCAATATAATTGGAGCCATTCAAGTCAAAGAAGTAAAAATAATAATTAAATAAAATAAAATAATTAAATAATTAAATAATTAAATTATATTATATTATATTATATTATATATATATATATCTTTATAATTATTTTTTTTTTGGCGATAAGAGTTTTTGTTTCTTTTATATATATATATATATATATAAATAAAAACTATAATTTTATGCTCTGGTACTTTCTTATTATGGAATCTGCTGGTTATAAAGGGTCAAATATCAGTAATCCATCATAAGTACATATACAGTTCCTTTTGCACATGAAGAATACAAATATATATATATATATATATACATTTCTGTCTTTACCTTTATTGGACAGATTGGAGAAGGTCGAATTATAAAACGTGTGCGCTTGTATATAAATAGATAAATAGATAGATAGATAGATAGATGTGTGCAGATAAAAGAAGAAGAAATATTCAGTAAGAAATAAAGAAAGGATATTTATAAATATATGTATAAGCACATGTACATAATATATACAAAATGTCTGTGTATGTCTATAGAAGCAGTAGCAGTAGAAGCAGTAGCAGTAGTGATGTATGGCTGATAAAGAAAGACAGCTAGAGAATGCGCGCGTGTAATATATATGTGTAGTATGTGTGGCGGTGTAAGTGTGTGTGGCAATGTGTAGCAATGTGTAGCAGTGTGTTTGTCCCTGTGATTACAAAGGCTATGAATATTACATGTATATATTTGTATGTATTTGTATATAATATATAAATGTATATATATATATATATATATTATACGTATTTGTGTAGAATGCAGAAAGAACCCAAGGCTTTCATTTTCTGCTCTTTTGCCCTGTGCCTCTTATATATATATATATATTTATATACAATTTTTTTTTTGGTAGGGAGAAAAAAAATGAAAAGCTTACTGAGACTCAATTTTTTTTTTTTTTTAATTATTTACTATATTAATCCTTATTACTATTTCTTATTATAAAAATATATAAAATAAATCATGTCAGGTATAAAGTATAGATATATTATTCTTCTTCTTTATCCTAGTATTGCACCCCCCTTGCCTTGTCTTTTTATATATATATATATTGTATATATGTTTGTATTGATTGTCTTTAGGACACAAACACCTTTTTGAGATCCGTAAATTTGCACACAAAACCAGTTCTTGGACAGGTGATAGTACCACCATGTTTGCAGTTCATATCTTGCAACGCCTGCAGTAAGAAAACAAGAAAGAAATACAAATACAAACAGTAGTTGATTAAATACGGCTTAGCTTCAAACTAGTATACAAACACACAAACACACGAAAAATAATGATTCTTACTTCTAGACTGTAGACACGTCCGTTAGGCAACAACATTGGAGGATTGTCTTCATTCATAATCTTGCCACTCATTCGGCATACGATTGTGGAGTTGAGGTGGTGACTCAAGGGTAGATTTTCTGCAAGTTTTCCAAGGGTCTCGGTGTCACACACAGGGCAATTCACATTTCTATTCTCGTTTTGAAAGCATTGGGGTGTCTTCAGGGCCGACAGTCCGACCTGAAGTGTAATGTACAGTAACGGGTGGGCCGTGAGAGAGCAGAGCGCGTAATTATCCGATCTGAATTGTTCAACAAGATCCAGCCAGCGGCGACCATCATACATACTCTAATAAAAACAGATAAGCTTTTCTATATTATAAAATACTATGCTAAAACTATATACACATATGATTTCATCTTCTTTCTGTCTTTCTTTCTTTTCTATCTTTCGGTACCTTGTATGGCTCACAGCGTGTATCGCTTTTGTGCGGAAGTATCCCCATTACTTTAATAATTCTCTCTTGCTCTGTAGGCTGCCATGGAGCAAGATACTTGCGTGCATACAGTACTGCTTCCACAAGTTTGGATTGTCTCGCCAACTCAACGAATTCTTGCATTCTTAAATTGAACTCCAGCGTACTCTATATATATAATAATAATAATAAAAAAAAGAAGGAAACGGAAGAACAATCATGCCGGAGATAAATAACCAAAAAAAGAAGTACAAAAAAAAAGGGACCTCCCCCCAATATACACACACATATATTCACACTCACCTTTATCTTCCTTAGACCAGACCGATTGTCGGCACACCATTGCAAGCATTCTTTACAGCTCCGTTTCTTTAAAGAAGTCTCCACCTTTTCACACTGTGCAAACAACTGTACATCTACCATCAACTTTATTTTTTTTATTTAAAAAGAAACATTAGTATTGTCCTAAATACTCAATATATTAATCCATTCACAGCTTTATCACACATTGACTAACCAACTAATTTTTTTTTTTTTTCGTTGGAGCTTTATACCTCTATTCCATTCTCTACTGCCATTCTCTGTGCTGTCTCTGTCAGACCCTCTCTGAGCAAATAATCCACAATCACTCTGTTCAACCTTGTCTTTGTCCACTTTTGGAATTCTGGTGCCTTTGCAGAACTTGCACCAGACACCACATTAAGGTCGTTCAGTCTTGCTTTGATACGATGAGTATGGCCAGCTTCTTCTTTCTTAATTCTCTCAAGCTATCATTTTTATCGTTTAATAAAATAAAAGATGGTTAGATACAATAGCAAAAATTAATATCATCTTATATTATGGCTGTTGCTTAAAGCTAATTGAACTAGTAAGTAACCTTTTTTGTCATGCCTTCCACTTGCTTCATTAGTTCATCAAGTGTCATTTGCGCTTTTTCGAATGACAACTTTCCATCATTGGCAGCCTTGATGCATCGTTCAATCTTGTCATTCAGAACCATAAGCTCCTTTTCGGTGTACTTGTATACTTGTCGGAAAGATTTTCGAAGTTGTTCATATGGAACCTATAACACCATTATTCACCATAATTATTATCGTAGTAATAATAAAATCACACCAGATCAAATATATATACATAAGCATAAAGAAATGTGTAAAGTTGTCAAGTTTATAAAGAAAACTGAGAAAATAAATCCATCTTGATAAAAGCTATATACTTTATAGACATGACTTGGATTTATCAACTACTACTACTACTACTACTTCTTTTTTCTTAAGATTTCTATTTCGTGATAAAAAGAATGTCACTTCATTTTGTCATTATACATTCATTCTGAATCCCTTCATTTAATTAGAAATGCATATATAGATATATATTTCAACCTTGACAAATGGCTGTTCAAGCTCAATAATCTGCTCAGGCTTGGTTTGGTTCATTCGAATATGTATAAATTAATTTGTATTGAGAGAAAGAAAGAGGTAAAAGAGAGAAAGAGAGAGACTACCCAAAATAATAATAATAGTAGTAGTAGTATAAAAGAGAAACAACCTCAATTATTAACAGCTACACATATATACACTACTATATTGTACTATACACATTCACATAATTCACACACACACACATATATATATATATATATTTATCTATCTGTCTATAAACAAGATTTGCACGACGCATAAGGTGTAAACCAACCTGCCGCAGTCACATTCCCATTACAATATATTACTAACATTCACAGTAAGGATCCTCTTTACCTTTTTTTTTTATTATATATTTTATATTTTATATTTATTATTTATTATTATCTTCATCATGATTCCAAGTGATGTCACCACACCTACAGTTTCTGCAAGACCTGCAATGAGACCACCAAAGGTTAGCAAGAATAAGAAGAATATTCTGTAAAGATATTAATTTTATCATTGTATCCGTGATATACATATACATATGTACATAGCCTTCTCTTCGCCCAGAGCAAGTCAGACAAGTCGAATTATCGCAGCTAGAAAGACGTTACCGGTCGTCATTTAGAACTGTTAGGTAAATGACGACCAGATACACATATATGAAGTAGAAAAGAAAAAAAAAGAAAGAAAGCAACAGATCCCCAGACCCACAGTTCTAATAGATTTTAATCAATTAATTATATATATATATCTTTATACACATTTGTACGGCTTTAGAACAACCGAAGAATCTACAGTTGTACGACTGGCTATTGTTCCTAGCGATCCTGACTTTCCCTTTGAACTCGAGGCGCTTCAACTTCAGCTCGATATCCCGGTTGATTACCCGGCTAAACACTGTTCGGTAAAGGTGATGAACCCAGAGATACCTCCTGGATTTGCTTTGTAAGATCAGTACCAAAAAAAGAAAGAAAAAAAGAAAATAATATACCATTAGATCTATCTATCTATCTATCTATCTATTTAATTATATCTTGATTTGGTCTCTCGTGTGTTAATATTTCTACCTTTTCTTCGTCTTCGTCTTCTTTTTTCTTTTTTCTTTATGTTTCTGTTCTATATCACACGTATACAGTCATTTGGAACGAGGATATGATGTTTATGCTAGTAAACGTACGAGCACACTCGTCCGTCAAATGGACTGGATGGATAAGAATATGGAAATCCTTTTACAGGAACCACCGGCTCCTACAGTCAAGTTTGTTTTTAATAATAATGCCTCACATGAAGATACCTTGACAAGATTATCCAACCTGGAAATTTCTTCACCAACTCAGACAGAGAATAAGCCCGAGAATCCAAAGAAAGTAAAGAAACCAAGAAAGCCAAAGCAGCCAAAACAACCAGACCAACCAAAGAAACCAAAGAAACCTGAACATCCTGCACAACCACCTGCAATTGATGCCCCTCAGAGTACCAACAGTACACCAACCATCTCATATACCCATGATCAACTTGAAGAAGCTAGCAAGAAAAGAGAGCAAGAACTAAGACAACTTCAAGCTCGCTTCCGGTCTACTTACAAAGTTTTAGAGTAATGATTTCTTTATGATATATATATGTATGTATATCTGGGAACATTGACTCACTCTATATAAATATATATTAGATGCGACAAAAACCGTATAGTGGTAGAGATCAAGGTACCCTTGACAGATCCAGATTTCACTTTTAGTCAGAAATTCGGAAATGAATTACAAGTCGACTACAGTATACCAAGCTTGTATCCACTCGAATCCTGCAGTGTTGAGATCAAGAATGATACAGAGTACAGGCGGTAGGAATTGGTTGAATGGTAGAGTCTATCAGTCATACTAACTATAAGTCTGTGCTGTCTAGGGTCATAAAAGACACTTTTGCTGATTATGTGAAGGATGGAGCACACTCGCTCTTTAGTAATCTCAATTGGCTCAACCAGAAACTACCCACCATTCTGTCTAACCCGGTTCCTGTCTATCACGCTCAGAAACAACAGGACCATACTGTTTCTTCTTCTTCGACTGCCTCTACTTGCTCCACTTCTTCGACTTCTCCGGTTGCTGCGGTTACTGCTGGTGTTCAAATCACCCCTGATCCTAGTCCTGCGATGCCTGCTATTCCGTTTACAGAAAAAGAAAATCAAAAGAAGAAAAAGAAAAAGACATCGTTGTTTGATGAGCAAGAGAAATCCAACAGAGTAATTATCGTAAGTCGTCCTTTGGTCCACCCTGACCCTGACCATTCCGATACGACCTCTTTACCTCACCACAAACATCATAAACATCCCAAACCTGAAAGTGAAGATGAAGGAGATTCTAGTGATGACAATAATGATAATAAAAATAGAACTAGAACTAGAACTAGAACTAGAACTAGAGATACTGACAGTGATAGTAGCTGTAGTAGTAATAGTAGTGAAGAAGAAGAAGAGAAAAAGGCACCGTTGCCTGTAGCTGGACCGGCTGCCCGTAGAGGTACGGCCATTCGACTGATCGAACCTAGATTGGAAAATGTGTCACTGTTTTACTGCCTATCTCTGCACCTGATTGTCAAGTGTGCAAGGTGCAAGAATACAGTCGAGATTGAAAATCTGATGCCTGAAAAGGTGTCACTTGGAGGGAGACAGGAAGGAAAAGAACGTTGGATGACATGTACAACCTGTTCCTCTATTATCGGTGCCAAGTTTATTGGAGGTAAATTTTAAAATATGTATAGATGAACATGAAAAATAAAAATAAAAATAAAATAAAATAAAATTGTTTCCTTTTTATTATTATTATTATTATTATTATTATTATTATTATTATTATGTTTACTGCTTTGATAGTCTTACTGTATGTATTTATATATTTATTCTTACTTTTATGTACAAACATGTGTAGAGTTTATGCACGAGAATGCTAGGACTGTGGGATGCTTACAATTAGCTGGATGCACGCCATTTGATGTCCTGCCGTCTTCATTTATCGGGACCTGTGGAAAATGCATGGACGATATGCGGTCTCCTGTTCGAATAGCGCCCAATGATCAACCGGCATCTGTGCACTGTTTTGGGTGTCATGCCAAGATGACGATTTGGCTTGGAGACTTTAAGTTTGCCCAGGTTGGCTTGATTGGGCCGGACGGCAGCAGTAACGGCACCGATCGGCTGAGGGCAAGCGAGCAGCAGGTGATGAAGCTAAAGCTAAAGAAAACCAGGGTCAAGGAAGAGCTGTTGACGATCGGACAGCCGCTCCCTGACCAGGGTACATGCATACACTATCGAAAGTCCAAGCGCTGGTTCCGGTTTTCGTGCTGCAACAAACTCTACAAGTGCGACCAGTGCCACGACCGCCAAGAGGACCACCCGTGCGAGATGGCAAAGCGGCATGTGTGCGGGCTATGTTCAAGAGAACAGGCAATAGGACCAAAGCCATGTGCGTGTGGCCATGATTTTGATCGTGATCATCAAAAGAGCGCTTTCTGGGAAGGAGGACAGGGAACACGGAATCGGGATGCAATGAACCGCAAGGTAAATGATTAGTATGATGATAAAGAGGGAAAGAGGTGTTGCCTTTTCCTTATTTTTTTAGACAACAAGCCATTTTATAGACGAGTGTGTGTTTGAGAATGCTTAAAGATTGATCTAAATCTATATAATTAAATTAAATTGTATTGTACCTTTTAGGATTCACACAAATACAAGGGGAAGGCCAAGGTTACGTCAAAGAAACAAGAACGTGTGGGGATGGCAGGCAAGGAAAAATACCAGAAAAAGGAAGCAAATGAATAGATACATTTTATATATAAATAAATAAATAAATTATGTAAATGGCGGGTTTAAAGCCAAGTATAAAAGAGGGGCAGGGTTCTTAAGGAGGAAATGAAACAGAAGACAAAAAAGAAAAAAAAAGGGGGTGGTCAACCTCCTTGGCATGATTATTAACACTGCAAATTGATGGAATTCATTCATGCATTTAAACAAATATATATATATATATATATATATAATCTCTATTTAAGCACCAATAACCAATAACCAATAACCAATAACCAATACACACAAAAATCATATTATTTTATTATTCGAGCCAGTAACAACTTGATAGGTACCTAGATATATTTATAAAGGATTGGGTGGGGAATGCCAGATGTCCCATTTACATTCTGACACCGAGAATTGTAGGACTTATACATATCCTTGCATGTCAAAGGGCTTTTGTGATTATTTAATTTTGTATGTATTATAAATTTATATATACATAAAAAAAATTATTATTATTATTATTATTATTATTATTATTATTATTATTATTTTTGGCGGGAATCGCTTGCTCAACTCTATTCTATTCCCTGTATTTTGGATCCTGTCTTTTATGCTTTGGCTTTGAGTGCATCAAAGCTGTATGTAGCATATGTTGATGTAAAGTAAAAAGATATAAAATAAGAAGGTATAAATTATAGATATGCACATAATAGATACATACATAATATTCATATATTTCAAAAGGTGAAATGTTAATAAGGCCTTTTTGAATTCAATTCAATTCAATTCGAAAAATTTCACATTCCCCACAGTCATTTCTATTTCTGCCACCCCCCCGCCCGCCCTCTCTCTCTCTCTCTTTCAAACACTCACTCACTCACTCAGATATATATATATATATATTATATATACACTACTCATTTGTATTGTTATTTTTTGTACTTTATTTTATTTCACTTGACTTTACTTTTTTTTTTCTCTTTTTCCTTTTTTCCTTTCTCTTTCTCTTTCTCTTTCTTCCTTTTTCCTTTTTTTTTGTTGTTGCTTAAAGGGCTTAGAAACTCATGACAAGTGATCCAGCACTCATTAGCTCCCGCACTTCAAGCGCCAGCAACTCATCATCATCAGCTGAAATTCGTATCCATCCCCTTTCACCATCCCTCACTAATAATGACCAACAACAACAACAACAACAACAACAAGACGGAAAAGATAGAAAGGAAGAAGAAGAAAAAGACAATGACGACGACGAAAAAGTAGACGAACAAGAAGAAGAAGAAGAAGAAGAAGAAGAAGAAGAAGAGTCGCCTTTGTTTCAAAAACATCAAGCACATCATATACAGCAGATGCAACAGGGCTTAGACGACGTAACAACTATTTTTGTGGTCGGGTTCCCGGAAGATATGCAGGAACGAGAATTCCAAAATATGTTTACCTTTTCTCCCGGGTTTGAAGCTGCCTCTTTAAAGTGGCATTGTAAAGAAGGTGAAGACGACGGACTTACGGCTAGTTTATTGGCAGCAACCGGAAAGAAGCAAATGGTAAGAAGCAACAATATATACATATATACATGCTGTATTATAAAATGTATATATATACATATAATGAGATAATCTGTGTATATAACATTGGACTTGGAAACAATTATCGGTCTTTAAGTTTCAAACAAAAAAAAAACGATTTCTTTTCTTGTGGTTGCTTTAAAACAAAAGCACATATATTTCTATTTGATTAGAGGGGAATTCTCCCTTTTTTTTTGTGACATTTGTTTATTTTATTTTATTTTTCTTTAAAAAAATTATAGATTGGATTTGCTAGATTTCGTACTCGATTTGAAGCAATGGAGGCTGTGGAAGTGTTGACGGGCAAGAAGATTGATCAGGACAAGGGACATGTATTGAAGGCCGAGATGGCCAAGAAAAACCTTCATCTGAAACGGGCATCGCTTGCACCGGGCATGATTGACACCTCGTCTTGGAAGAAGACAAACGATTGCGATGTCTTTCTACCTTTACCCAGCGATCTCTTGTCGCCTTCGTCTGATTACAAAAAAGACCCTTTCCTGGCCGATCTAAGCACGACACCTTCACCTGTGTTCAGTGACACCTTTTTTGGCTTGCGCTCCCAATCGTTTGATGTGCGCAGTCCGAGTCCGTTTGGTGTGACAGCCACTCCTCGTGCCTTTAGCCTCTACCCACCCGCACGCAAGTCCTTGTCCTGTCTTGGTGAAGAAGAAGAGACCTTTAACTATCTCTCCAAATCATCCCCGGTCCTCCAAGACCACAATGGCTTTACAAACAACGGCATGCTGTCCTTCTTTGGCGAATCTGATTTCCTCAATCGTCTCGGTCCATTCCCACTCCAGACCAGCAGCAGCTCTATCCCAGATTACAACAACAACAACAACAACAACAGCAACAACAGCAACATTAATAACATTAACAATAGCATCAATGGCATCAGCATCAGCAACAGCATCAGCAACAGCATCAGCAACAGCATCAGCATCAGCAACAACAACAATAACAACATTAATAGTAATAATAGTAATGGAACTACCACTACTAGCAATGGTAACAGCAACAGATCCCAATCTTTGCAGTCCAGCCAGCTTCCTATCTCTCATCATCCTCTCTCTCACCTTCCTCTCACTCACCCTCTGTCTCACCCTCACCAACATCAGCACCAACACCAACACCAACACCAACACCAACACCAACACCAACACCAACACCAACACCAACACCAACACCAGCTCCAGCACCAGCTCCAGCACCCTCTCCCTCACCCTCACCCTCACTCACATCCTCACCCTCATTCGCATTCTCACTCACTCCCTCTTCCTCTGCCACCGCTCCCTCCATCTGCTTCGTCTTCCATGCCAGTTGTGCCCACTGGAACAGGCAATCCAGCCGATCAGAATCCACCCTGCAATACGTTGTACGTTGGAAATTTGCCACCCAGCACGAGCGAGGAAGAACTCCGCCAGATGTTCAGCCAAAGTCAAGGGTACAAACGCATGTGTTTCCGCAACAAACCCCAAGGCCCGATGTGCTTTGTAGAGTTTGAAGATGTTGTCTATGCCACACAGGCCCTTGCCGACCTCCAGGGACAGTCGCTCTCCAACTCAGTCAAGGGTGGCATCCGTCTTTCGTTCAGCAAGAATCCGCTCTTCACAAAGCCCAACAAAGACACCCTGCCTAGCCTCTTCCACCACAAGCAACTCAGAATGCCTGTCCTGGATCGTAGAGAACTCTACTTTGATTCCCAATTCTAAGATAAAAAAGAAAGAAAAAAACAAGAAGTCAAGAAGTCAAGAAAGGATAGGAGAAAAAGAAAAAAACAAATACCTTTCTTTCCTTCTTTCATTTTACTATCAACTATTATACATTTCTCTTTATTTTTATTATTATTATTATTATTATTATTTTATTATTTTTGCATGCAGCATAAAATCCATCTTTTATATTATATAGTCCTGGCTGGCTTGTCATTTGCACCATTTTGTTTTTAATCCTAATATTATTTTTTTATTTTCACTATTATCATGATACTTTTTTTCTTTAAAATATATATCTATCTATCTATATTATTCTCATACACTTCTTTATATATTTCAAATAATCTTTTGCTTCACTTGCACCCACCTACATACATTATATACTATATTTATGATTTAAAGATAATGACAAGGGATATTTTAGAGTAAGAGCACAGGTTGTTCTTTATCCATTCGAACCCCAACCAAAGGGAAACAAGAAAGAAATTCTGTTTTTAGATGTCTGTAAAACAATGTACACACTGAGTAAAAATAATAAGAGAAGATTGGTTAATTACAGCAACCAATAACCAACTTTATCTATCTTGTAGTTGGTTGTATTAATCAGCATCTATTTCACATTATATATATATTTGTTTCTTTTATTTTTACCGTATCCTCCCACCACCAAATTTGGATATTTTACTGTAAAGACAAGTTTGGGCTATTACCCAATCTATAATATTTTAAATTATAAATAAATAAAAAAAAAAAAAAACCTTAAGATTTTTATAGTTCATGTCAACTTAAATTCATCTGTGGCTGTCAGATATTTGAATAAAAAGGCTTGCCCTGAATAACGCCACTCGATTTATAGTTTATTCACTGCCCCTCATCCCTATCTCTGTCTCTCTTATTAAGGTTGCAAATATTAAACATTAATTAATTAATTAATTAATTATCCCTCTTATATAGCACACAAAAACATTTGCATAAATCAAAGATATAATAACCCGGCTGCCTAGGCTTATAAGACCAAAGTACAAAATAATATCAGTAGTATCCTGCCACACCACATCTTAGCCCTACATTCTTTCTTTTGGTTGACGAACACTCGAATCTACTTTCTGACTAAAGACCAGAATACTTATCAAACACATCTTATCCAAAAATAAAACAAATAATAATAATATATCACCATGCGTGCTCTTATCAGAAAAGAGACTCATATCTTTAGAAAACAAAAAGTCTAAAAGATAACAGGTAATATCATAATAACCTTTTTCACAAATACATACACACACACATATATATATATATATATATATATATATTGCTTTCTAGTTTTGGTGCATAAAGTATGATTTTATCAAACTGTCAAAATGACAAATTAAAAGCTGAAAATCAGCTACAAGTCAAAATTTACAAAGTCAATACGCTCTACATATATAAGTAACCTGGTCAGACACGTCAAGATCCACCGGTCGAGCGTTGTTTTGTATTGATTGCTTACATATTGATAAAGTTATCCCATTTTTTCACTCTTAAAAAACCATTTACTAATAAAAATTGGCTATTTACACCAAAAAGTCCATTTTTGATGTCCACTTTTTCCTCAGAGCAACATCTGAGAAAAGATTGAAATTTTTTATTTTTGTTCTATTAAGTAAAGTTGTGCAAAACGTAAAACGGTACCGGCCAGTGCTTGTTTGACCAGCAACAGACCAATATTCATGGAGATATCGTTGGATGTAAAAATACTAATATCGATATTTACACCACCGAAAGATGTATGGTAAATGTCCGACATTGAAATTCTGTGTTCTTAAGAAAGATCAATCTCACTGTGCAATGGAAGGTTAAGGGATATTGACATCAAGTTCTCTAAAAAGTGCCATATGAATGGCCCACAAACAAAATCAATACAATATAACAAGGGACAAGATAAAAGGGAGGAAAAATTGTGGGCGCAATAATGAGTGTTCTGGTAACCATGGAGATGACAGAGACTTATAAATGTCAATTATTCTCTTCCTTTACTCCTGACTGGCCTGTGCTTTCCTTACACAAGGGGAGTTTTTTTTTTGAAAAAAAAAATTGGTGAAGTAAAGAGCACATAAAGAGCTGGTTAGTGATTGGATAGAGAGACTTATTCATAGATAATCTTATTTGACTCTTATACATATACTGACATTGTTATTTTGATACTTTTTAAAGTAAAGGACTTATAGCTTTAATAATATACTTTATGTTCTTGTATCCCCAGCATCATTCCGAGGCTATTAATGTAATGTAATATTATATAATATACATGTATCCATATTGGTATTATTCTCCTTCTCCCCCCCTTTCTTTTTAACACAATTTCAGCCCAAAAATTGCAATAGAACTAGCTTATTGCTTGGGTGTGCGCTTGTTCACTTGGTTCTACTCTTTCTTTAATGCTGAGAATGTGTAGCCGTAATCGAAATTGTATTCAAGACATACTTCTTTTTATTTGCTTTAAAATAAAGTGTACGATTGTTTTTTTATTTATTTTTTGCTTGAAGCAAAAGAAAACAAAATCTAAAATGTACCTTGCGATGCTCTCTTATCGTCTGATAGCCCTACAATGTTTTAGCTTGTATATCTATACATTTATACCTTTAAATTTTATTAAAATATATAGAATAAAGGAGTGTAAGACTATTTCAAGCTTATATAAATCCATGTTGAAATCATCCAATATAAAATATGGCTATTTCACACAAAATGGCTACAGATCATTGGGTCATAATTTACCACCCCT
Organism: Phycomyces blakesleeanus NRRL 1555(-); assembly: GCF_001638985.1. Classification (NCBI taxonomy): domain Eukaryota; kingdom Fungi; phylum Mucoromycota; class Mucoromycetes; order Mucorales; family Phycomycetaceae; genus Phycomyces; species Phycomyces blakesleeanus. Next base: position 82,904 of record NW_017265147.1, read on the forward strand.
TTATATTCAAACAACAAGTCCCAAGGGTAAAATTGTATATAATAATTCAACAATCAATCATCGTAATTTAAGTGGCTATAAAATGTGCTTACGCTTTCATTACAACATTCTTTCTTTATACATTTATTTGATCTTCATAATCATTTACTCTCTCTTTTTTTTTTTAAAAATAAATAAATAGTTAGTTAGTTAGCTAATTAATTAATGAATTAATGGATTGATTATTATATATTTTTCTACCTCTCTCAAATAATAACAATAACAATAATGATGATGATAATGAAGCGTTCAGCACCCTCGACGGTAATCACCACGCAAAGTCCAAAGAAAAGATCAGCTACTGCTTCAGGACCCAAGTATGAGGAAATCAAAATTGTGATGTACAACCCCACTACGGGTAAAAGCAATGTGGAAAAGTCTGCGTCCGCCCATCCACTTACACTCGCACCAGCCAAAGCCAAAGCCAAAGCCAAAGCCAAAGCCAAAGCCAAAGCTCAGCCCGCCCAGCAACGCATACGAGGAGCATGGGGTCTGGAAAGAGAAGTGGCACTGATGCAAGCCTATAGCATCCATAAACCATTTGCTGCTACAGGTGCACAGACAATAAAAGCCTGGGAGGATGTCCAAGAGGCCGTAAACACGATCGACTTTGGACGCAGGAACCCGTTAGCTATAAAAAGCATCAAGCGGAAGAAGAATGAACTATTCAAACGCTTTCGACCAGCCTTTGAACAGCACCATGATAAAGAAATTTCGGCTGAAAATACCACGATTCAAGATACACTTGAAAAAGTACTATATACTGCAATGAAAGATGTGAGCCTTTACTATTCCTAGAGAGAAAGTACAATTTGGCTTGCCAAAGTCTGATATGATATTCTGCACTCACGCAGGAACAAGACAGCCAACTAATACGGACAGCTGAAGATCAGTCAGCCTTAGTCAAAAGAAAGAACAAAAAAGATAAAACCAAAGTTCAGCGATTATCCGATCTTTGTGTAGATAGCCTAAGCGCCAGTCACGATGCATTTGATTCTGAACCTTCAGACACTACCGAAGACACACTTGCACAAAACGATAACCTAACAGGTGGAATAACTTCTCGGCTATTGGAACACCAACATCGTGTCATAGAAAGACAAGGAGTTGCACAAAATCTCCTACTAGCTTCACTCAAACAGTTTACTGAGTCAAATCTATCACTTGTCAACTCTCTTTCATCAATAGCTGCTTCTCTTTCAATTCTTGTTGAATATTGTAAGAATAAGTAAATACATATACATATACATATATATATTTTGGATTTATAAAGCTACAAGTAATTTCTAGGCTGTCATAGTATTTTCTTATATAAAGTAATATTTCTTTCCACAAAATCGGATGCCTTGCTTTTTTTTTAAAAAAAAAAAAGAGTTTCTATGCTATCCAAGGTGTCCTCTGTTAGGGGTATACACCAGACCCCCACCCGTTACTGATAAATATTGTGTCTTTGGTGGTTGAGCACCAAACATTCTCAATCTTACGGACCGATTAATACAAGCATAAAAGTTCTTAAACAAAGTAGACAGTATCTCTGAGGGAAAGCACATTGGTACAAAACCGGAACAAACCCAAACGCTCTGCTCATACGAATTGTATACGTTATTGTACTTATGGGTGTGTTCGGGGATAAATATATATGTTTTTAGGTGCTTTTCAAAGTTCCATGACTTTTGTTACAGACAAGTTATTGAGAATTGCTTAAACATGTTTTATAGGGAAGACTCTTCCGAATAACTCTTGTTTAAAAGATTCTCAAAACAAGGCTTGAATAAAAAGTCATGGACCTTCAAAGTCAAGAGGTATCAATAGAAAATAGTGGAGTTTCAGCTTTTTTTTTAATATTGAAATGAAAAAGAGAGTCACTATAGCAACAGGTACATTTCAATGTTCCTAAAAAAGATGGTTGTGTAATGTAAAATACTATTTTTTCGATTTTCTTTCTATATATATCGGGAATTGAATATATTCTACTATCGGAGTTTTCTTGGGGTAAAATTGAAAAGATTTCAAAACTTTGATGTTTATGCTCGAACACACCATATTTGATTGACTATTAAAAGGTAGGTCAATTGCTTTACACATTTGTCTTGATTTTATTGTATATATAAAATACTCTTTTGTATATATAAACGTATAACTTACTTTAGAGAGGATGAATCAGAATCCCGCTTTACGTATTGTATGCCTTTGATGAGTTTCTTCTGGTAGCAATATAACCCTAAAGCGCGACAGTCCAATATAGACCCACGCATAACGCACTTATGTCTAATCAAATAATCAATTTTACAAAGGTCTTTAGGTCCTTAAGTTTACTAAGGAGGGCGAAAAGAAAAAGAGAAAGAAAAAGAGCATGCATTATTCTTTATATATTCTTTATAGGGAGGAATAAAACAAAGAAAGTAATATATATATTGTACTGTGAAGGAAAGAAGAGTAATAAAGAAAGAGGAGACTTTGGATCAATTTTTTTTTTTTTTTTTTTTTGGTTGGGCAAACCCATGAGGACTTTGGATTAAATATGCTCGAAAAGAATTTTAAGAATGATTTTCATAAAAGCTCCTATATGAGAGTATTAACCAATAGAATATTACTTTTTGTTGGAATCATCTCGTATTTCTTTTTAACGAATAGAAAGTTGAGGAAATTAGAGATCTATACAAGTTCGAGCCAATAATTTGGTTCAAATATCTTGAGAGGGTCTCAATTTTCAGTAAAGTCCCATTATTGAGCCAACAAATGGGGATAGAAGAAGCAAGACTTGAAAACAAATACCTAACAATAATGCATAGGCTATTTCAGTATATCATGGATATTCAAAACAGTGACATTTACTTTCAACAATTTGTTTTCCTGCATAGAAATAAATGCCAGACTCGACCCAAAATGACATTTCGTTTCAAAAAAAAAAAAAAAGATATTCAAAGTAAAAATGTCGTGCACTTATAATATTTGAGCCATAGAATATATATATATATATATACATACTTCTTTGTGTCATTTGGATAATTGAATAAAGGTACTGCAGGACATCTTTCAGCTTATAATGAAGAGCTAAAATACTTTTTTGTCTTGTTTTTGTTCCCGTTCGTGACAGCACAAACATCAGAAAGGTACAGAAAAATAAATAAATTACGACATTTCCAAAATGGATGTGCCAAAGGTTTTGCCCGGATTATTCCAGCTGTTACACAACAACAGATATTTTATTCTTTAAAAAGAATATTTAACGCGACACTTGACATCTCTATTCAGTAATGGCAGCCTATACACCTAACAACCCACCTTACCCTGCTTATCGTGCCACTGCAAAAGGCAGTTTTGCCGAAGACAGCACTATCAGAAGATGGCCTATTATTATCGATAGCGCCATCACCGAGGTGAAGGAGGCCATGGACGAAATGAGTCCTCATGGCCCAGAGTACATTGAAGGAAAAGAGATTCTCAAAGGTATCGACACACTCAAGGACGAGATTCTTAAAGATAAGCCTCTTCGGTAAGCAGTAAAACAAAAAAAGAGATAAAGTTTCTGTTTCTTTCTTTGTCTGTTTGTTTGTTTGTTTGTAGTAATTCTAACAATTAACAATCTCAAATTAGACTTATCCATGACGATGAGACTGATGCCGAGTCTTGGAATTCCAACCTCAGAGCACATTTCCCCTTTGCTACCTGGTTTAGCGGTACCTGGTTGTTTAATGAGTGCTACATGTACCGTCGTTTGCGCGAATGTTTCTGTATAACTACGTACTGGAAAGACTTTGATCCTTTTGCCCGTCAAAAGATCGCAACCTTCAGATCGTCTTATACATCTGTGTTTGCTTTGGCTCGAAAGATGCCCGAGCTCATCAAACCTATGGATAAGGAGGAATGGAAGTTTGTTTATCATGAGTTGATCCAAGTCTGTCTGTGGGGAAATGCCACCGATCTCAGCCTTTTGACAAACATGACTGAAGAAGATATCAAACGTCTTCAGGCTACTGAGAAGCATCGGTTAGAAGAACAACGCAAGTTTATTGTGGTTGACCACATCGATAAACTTTGGGAGCAAATTGAAACCTTGGAAAATGGCAAGATCGAGTTTGTGCTGGATAATTCTGGTATAGTAAAGATAGATAGATAGAGAGAGAGAGAAAAAAAAACAAATGTCTCTTTGTCTTTAAAAGTACTTACTTCCTTCTTTTTCTTTTTCTTTCTAAAATTGATATCAAGGCTTCGAGGTATTTGTGGATCTGGTGCTGGCTGACTGGTTAATCCAGACCAAAAAGGCTTCTCAAGTTATTTTCAACTGCAAGACCATTCCTTGGTTTGTATCTGATGTTATGCCCAAGGATGTTCCTATCCTTTTCGAAAGCTGTCTTGATCCCACATTCTTCCCTGTTGACACTAAGCGCACCACTGAGGATGTCGAGGCCCTGGAAAAGATGGTCAGACGCTGGCAACAGTACGTTCAGGAAGGTCAATTGATTATTCGATCGCATCCTTTCTGGTGTAGTGGTTTGTCGTACTGGTATCTCAAGTCAGATGCTCCTGGTCTTTACAACGACATGCATAGCTCGGATTTGGTTATCTTCAAGGGTGACCTGAACTACAGAAAACTTGTCTTTTGCTGTGATTGGCCAGTAACCACCCCATTTGAAGAGGCTATTGGCAAAGACATGGCCAACTTTACAAGCATTGTATCTTTACGTACAAACAAGGCTGACCCAATTGTTGGTCTCAAGGAAGGACAGAGAGAAGAAATTGAAAAGGAAGCAACTTATAATGAGTGGCGCTGCAGTGGAAAATATGCTGTCGTAGAATATAACAAAGGACACAAGAAATAGATCATTATAGACATATCATTGTTGTGCACAGATATATACATATATACACTCATAGATTCTGGTGATAAAGCGCAAAAGACTTGGTAGTTAATAATTATTGATTTTTATTCTGCTATTTATAAGTTATTAAAGATTCTATAGAATCTATCAGATAAGAACTCTCTCATTTTATATCATTCCCTCTCTTCTTCTTCTTTCTACCAGAATGCACACCTAGGGAAGTACAAGTTTAATTAGCATAAATATAGAACTTTTTACTATCTTTTTCTTGTTTGATAATTTACCATCCAATATAACATTGGCACAGATTCTCTAGTGAAGTTGCCTGTTGGATCAACTTCTCCACTTGTGTAGACACATCCAAAGTGACCCGTGGGTTAAAGTCACGACCTGTCAGTTTGTTTGATACTCTATCCACAACAGCCACTGCACGGGAATTCAATCCTTCTGGACCCTGGGCATTTTCTATATGAAAGAAAGAAAGATATACAAATTTTGTTATAGTCACTAAAATACACACACACACACACACACACACACAAAGAGACTTGCCATTTGCTACTGCTTCGACCTCAATTCTGTTCAGGCGTCGGCTGACAGAGAAATTACGATGGCCTTCGTCAGGCATATCTTCATGATTGATACGATCAATGCCACGTACGCGTTCATCTGTAATACAATCGATAAGTATTATTTCGCCTTGTTCTTCTTTCTTTTTATTATTTATTATTATTAAATATACCCATATAGGCATAGCTAATTTACCTCTGGTTTGCTGTGGACTGACAGGTGTGTTATTTAATAATCTCCAGTTGATAAGAGGATCGTGCACAAATGCTTCCAATACAGCCATCAAACTTTCTTTATTGTCTCTCAAGACACGCATCACATGCTCACAGGTAGTTCTAAAGTTACCCTCGATACCACTAACTTCCATAGCCTTAACCAACATTCGTGTAAGACGGAATGGAATCTTTTCGGGGAATTTCTCACGATGCATTGCCACCTTTTTATTTTAAAATAAAATAATAACATTGATTATATTAGTTTGTATGTCAATATGTCACTCACTACTACCTTTAGGGCCATTCATTATTCTTTCAATACTTTACCTCGAAACAATCACCAAAATCAATATGAACAACCTTGCCAGTTACACGATGCAACATCAAATTGGAAGGATGACGATCTCCTAGACCAAGGATATATCCAACCATCGACATCACAGCAAGTGATCGAGTATAGTTTGTACGGCGATCGAGCCAAACTTCAGAGTTGCGACTCTTGAGCCACAACACGCGGTATAAGTCCTGACCAGTTGTCTTTTCAAAAGCATACTGGAACACTTCTACTTTCTGAATGACGGTCAAATTGTCATAATCAGGAGCCATCTAAGTTTTTTTTTTTGAAAAAATATATATAAGTAAATCAAGAGATTACACATTTAAACCCGTTGACTTTTTTTTTAGTACCTGAAGCATCAAGCGATGTTCAATGTTCAGTAGAATCTTTCGGCTGTCACGGTAATCACGAATAAGGGTATGTAAGGTATCAGTATCTGGCACCCAACCGATCAAACCAGAGTTGGGCGAAAGTGGGATAGCGGGGTATCTTTCGATGTTGAGATGACGCTTAAAGGTCTCAGCATCATTTTTGAGAAGGGTGTTCACCAAGCCAAACAGTTGCATCACGCGTTCATCTTGACGCAAATCTTCGTGTCCCTTGAGCAAATACATATAGTCTTTTCCATCACTTCCTTCTATGGTCAGTTTTCGTGGTCGTTGCTTGGAAGCGATCACAGTCAAACTAGGATTAAACTTGGCAATGCGTACAATTGGTTCGCCACTGCGGTAATAACCCGGTACACACAGCTCCAGGTTTCGAGCTTCCAGTAAGCGAGGTGAGATATATTGGAGTTCAAGGCTCGTCAGTTGAGGCAGTTGGCGAGATATACGTCTAAAGACCTGGTAATAAAGCTCCCAGGCTTGGTTGAGGTTGTTGAGATCCCGAGTCTCTTGGTATTGTCGACACCAGTCCTGCGCATCTTGGAGATCCCGGCCAAATGCTTGTACAAACGATTCTTCGCGCATGGTTTCAGGACCACGGTCGAGCATCTGATGGAGAGGCTCAAGTGTGGCAAACATTGCTTCAACATTACGATCACCAAAGTATAAACGAGATGCTTCTTCCAATCCTTCATGCCACATTTCGTGCCACAAAATTGCAACACGAATCAATTCTTGACTAACCATAAGAGCCTATTTTTTTTAAAAAAAAAAAGAAAAGTTAATCAATTATCTTTGAATATATAAAAAAATTAATACCTGATCAACAAGGGTGGTACTGTGTGTGCGCATGTGGTCCATAATGGCATGGGTTGCCTTCTTACGAGGTTCGCTCTGAGACTTTGAAGCCACAGTAAGAGAGTACACAAGTGCCTGAGGGTGCTGACGACCAATTGCGGTCAAAAGATTATGGATAAGAGAGCGTACAGTGGCATTTGGTGCATGAACACGAGCAATAAGTTGAGGAATAACTTGAAGCCAGACATCAATACTAATTGTGCCAAAACCGTCTTCGATAGCTGCACTGACTTCAGGATGGTATCCGTACTTGAACCACAATGTAAGAAGTCGCAAGGTATCTTGGAGAGAACTTTCTTTAGAAAGTGCGATTGAACGGAAGAAACCTTGGACGGCAGGTACGATATGATGGTTAAAGATACGAGCAGGGATCTGATCTGGATGAACACGCTCATGATAGTCAATGATATCAAAGTTTGCAAGTGCCCATGCGTGCCAGGCCTTATACCAGTTCTGGTCAAAGCGAGTTGCTAACAAGAAGGATCTCAGGATATCAGGAATCGTCTCATCCGTAAGCTCGTATGATATTCCACGCTGCCATTCTCCCTGGCGCAAATAACAACGACTGAGAAGACGTGTGTATTCAGCGACATCATCAGTGATCCTGGCTGAGTCGATAGGCATACTAACTGCCATCTCATCCGGATTAAGACCTAAATCCTGTGTCTTTTGCGCCGTGAATTCGCGCAGAATACTCAAAGCGCGTGTACGAAGCGTAAGACTGTCTTCGCCTGTAGACTGGCTCGCCGAGTCCCACATGTGCTTGAGGCGTGCATATACAATCTTAGGGTGAGGATCAGCACCAGTTGATTCGCCGTCGATTTCCATTAGACTACAAAGAGTCTTTTCGGACAGCGAGAAACGACCATTCTTACGACAGAGATTGGCAAACTTGATCCACATCTCCATATCATCCTGTGGAGAGATGACCATAGCCCGAACTCGCAGAATTCTTTGCCATACTTCCACATTGCGCTCACAGCCATCCAAGCGTTTCATCCATGTGTGACGGATAGCATTTTGACGCTCTGCATCATTGGATGATTGCTTGTAAATGATCATTTCTTCCAATTCAGCCAACATTTGGACACGAACAACAGTTGCATAAGCACGGTTGTAGCTTTCACCCAACAATGCGGTCAGCTCAGTGTCAAGCAAATCGCGTGTCTTGTTGATAAACTCTTCGGCCTCACTATAGCAGTTACGATGCATAGCAAGAATAGCACGGAAAAATGTTCGGTCGGGACTCTCGAGTTTCAATAGAACAATGTACTCCTCCATCTGCTCCCATTGGCCAAGACCCCATGCTGCTGCTGCGGCAAAAGGAGCCATACTCTTACGGTTCTCAAGAGGAGCGTGGATCCACTTGTCTTGTGCCAGACTAGAGAGTTGATCCCACTCACCCAAAGCATGCAAACAGCGCATTCGACCCAGGGTAATTTCCACAGACGTTGGATTCTCGATTTGTTGTTTTTCGTACGCATCCAGAGCATCTTGGTAACGGTGCAATTTCTCGTACCATGATACCTTGCTTTCAAGCTTAAGGGAGTCTTGGGCAAATGTCAAAATACCCATTGCAGCATCAGGTTGTTGGAGCAAGTTATTGATAGACATGAGCATCTCGACAGCATCAAATGGTTGATGATCCTGGTGAAATTCGGTTTCCTTATAATGGAGAGCCTTAGCATATGCATGGCACTTTTGAGCATACATAGCCAGAGTACGAATATCAATGGGAAGAACTCGGTGGTCGTGCTCCATAAACTCAGCCAAATGAAGTAAGATCTGGATGATCTCAGGAGGGGTATTGGGGGCCTTTAGAGCTACCTCAAGTGAATGAACGAGTTCTTCCTTGTATTGATCATACAATTCATTCCAGCACGATACAAAGGCTGCATTAAACAGTTCTCTGGCCAGGGGTGTATAAGCACTTGCCAAGAATACACAGGCACGAAGGGCATGAGATGGAGACTGTTTAAGTAATTCTACACTGAGACGACGAATCCATTCCATCCAATCTTCTTTTGTAGATCTCTGAGATGCTTCCCATGCCTTTTTGAGATGCTGTTGGTTAACAGGCTGTTTTTTAGCCGTGCTGAGGTCTGCTGAGGGAGTCTCATCTCCTCTATTTTCACGATCATCAAGGGTCTTGCCGAGTTCCTGGGGCAAGTTTTCTCCCTTGAGTAGTTTACCAACAAGGAGCTCATAATTGGAATGTGTGATACGATGGCGGGTGAGGACTTTGTTAATTACAGGAATAAACTTTGTATAGTCAGTTCCGAGTTGGAACACAAGCGCACACAGCAAATCCATGGCAGTCGGACGTGCCTCCAGAGGAAGGACAGGTAAGACACGGGCTAAGGGGTGGATGATACGCGAAGCATAGTCAAACATTATAACTTTTTTGCACAGAGCGGTAATGGTTGTAATGGCCTGTCGACGTACTGAGACCGGTGCATCAGGTTTTTCAAAGAATTTAACGACGGCGGGAATGACAAGGTGCATGTATTCTTCAATGTTTGATCCGAATACAACAAAGGCATGAAGGACCTTCATGGTAGGTAAGCGACGTTCTGTTGTATCATTGTCAAATATTTGGAGCATATGGGGTAAGAGGCGGGGTAAGTAAATCTTGAGCTCGCCATCGAGAGCCTTTGCGATTGCCTCGATAAGGGAAATGATGGTAATCTGGAGTGAGGAAGGTGGTGTCCAATAATCATCAACAAGATCAAAGATCTCCTTGAGATAGTTACGGATATGCTGTTTGACGATAAGAACGAGATCACCCAAACGGCGGAAGTAGTATTCCTGAAGGCTGGTGGTGCAGGAGCGAATAAGAGAGAGGAAACCAGGGATGACGAGGGGAAGGAACTGGACTACTTTGAGACCAAGGGTTTTGAATATGTACATAATGGCATCAATTACAGTATAATGGTGATTACTAAGGGATGGGTCTCTGAGGATCTTCATAAGTGAGTGCATGACAACCTGGGGATAGTAGTCCTCCGAGGATGGTCCTACACCCATCATCAGTAATGTCACATCATTACTGGCCAGTTTGGCATCTGCCATGGCTTCACTTGAACTCCCAACCGCGTTCATCTAAAATTGCAACAAATATAAAATAAAATAAAGTAAAGTAAAAAAAATCGGTATAATAGGTGAGATAACTGGTAAAACTATGCAATATATCTGTATAAAATAAATACCTTGTGACGATAAGGATCAAGAGCACCAAGAATACCCATAAGTTTGACGGTTTCTCGTCTGATGCTAGCGCTTTGTTCGGTCTTAAGAATACCGATTAAGATATTAAGAAGGGCTGGATATTTAGTATAAGGTTCAATAACAAAACCAGTATTACTGGCCAATTGTCCGAGTGTCTTTAGAGCAGCATCGCGCTTCGAACTCGAGCTTTGGTCCTGCAAAGTCTCCATGATCAGCGGCATAAGCTCATCAAGATATGGTACCATATCCTTGCCACTCACGGCGGCCAATTCACCCAACGCACCCAGTACTGCAGAGACCACTCCATTAGAAGAGTCTCGAGCCTTCGGTAAAAGAACCTTGAGCACAGGCTCGATGTAGGGTTTTGTCAGACGTTGGGCAGCACGCACTAGCAAAGAAACAAGACACGCAGCCTCTTCTTTTTGGCGGCTAACAACAGAGTATTCAAGTTCGGTCAGTAATTGGATCAAGGTTTTGCGGAGGGAAGGCATAACATATGCTGGGTTATAGGTTGTTAAACGGCCAATGACGGTTATGGTTCTTTTACGAATAGCAAAAACTTCGTCATTGAGAGCAATGAAGAGCGATCGAACGTTATCAGCTTGTGCGAGATGGCGGTCAAAGCGTACATCAAGAGAAGATAGAACAGTTTCTCGGATAACTGGGTCAGGATCTGCAATTCCGACTGTGAGGAGTTTTTCGAGTACTGCTCCGACGACCTTCATAGCATGGGCACTTGTCTGGTTACATATAGGGTCCCGAACAAATAGCTGACAACATGTTACTGCTGCAGATTTTCTGATTTCTGGTAGGTCATCGTCGAGGTAATTTACGATACAGTCGCGCACAAACTCGTTGAGAACATGATTAGAAAAGTCGAATGAGCCTAGTGTTTTTAAGGCTAAAACAATGATGTCGTTGTCTTTTGCGTCGGTAACACTGCCTTCACGCAGCGGCCGTTCGACTGTTTGAATGATGTTACGGCTGAAAGGTGCACCGGGTTGCTTATAAGGTTGACCGCTAAGAGTGATTGAAATAACGTTCAAAAGGCGAGCTATATATAAATATATTTATATATTTGGGGGGGGGGGGGGGGAGTTGCAGAATGATTGTCAGACAAAGAGTCAGTCAGAGTTATTTATAAACAATAGTTGAAACCCAGAGAGCGTTGATTGTCCTACCTTGTATAACAGTGGCGAGAGGATTAATGCGATCCGCGATATTAGAGAGTGCCGAAACAAGCGGCTCGGACAGTCCACAATTGAACATCAAGTCCAGCATGTCATAGATATACTTTGTCAGGGCTTGTCCTACTGCAGTAGCCAACATACTTATACAAGTGAATGTCGCTGTTTCTACCTCTTTCCGCTGGCGTCTATCATGCCGACAACACAAATCCATAACTCAGGTTCAGTTCAGCTCAATATTATCTATTTTTGTTCATAATTACCCTTTAACTGACAGGGTTTCCTTTATACCAGCCAGGGTCAAGTCGAGGTAAGGTCCCATGTTACTTTTGACTTGTAACGCAACCTGACCGATTGTGATAAATGCTAAAAACCAATAGCAGAGGTACAGAAACAGGGAAAGAAATCAGTATGTTCAATGGATGGAGGGAGGAATAGTCTGATTTATCAAGCTTATTACCATCACGCTTGTCCCTGTCTTTACGAAGATGACCGAGCAGATGCCTCATGAATTTGTCGAGGTAAAGTTCGGCAAATGTAGCGGGGTCGTAGCTAGCAAGAGTGGGAATTATAGCTACGACTGTCTTGCGGATCAATGCATTACTGAGATCTTTCAGTTTGATGGTAATTTCACACACTTCCTTGTACATATCGGTCATAAACTTTGATTTTATGTATGGGTATCGATATAAGTAAGATTATATAGCCACAACCACACACACACACACACACACACACAATTGTCCTACCATGCCAGCATGCAACAATAACTCTCGCATGGCCAATAAGCTTCCGTGAGTTGCCTCTGCACTGTTCATCCGTAATCCTCTCTGTGCTTCTTCCCAGATACGAGCATACCACGTTTTTCTCATTGGTGTTTCACGCTGTTGAACGATATCCAAACATTGGCTTAGACAGTCTGCGGCGTGTTCTCGGATGAGTTGGCGGGAATCTCGTAAAGCAACCCAGATAAGATCAAGAATGCGGGGCACATACGCATAGATGAGGGTCGGTGCATTGACCGCCAACTCGCGCAACACTAATACGGCGGCTAGACGACTCCGGTCACTCTGTAACCATTCGAGTGCATGTTCGACTTGTGTGTCGACTAGATCTGCAGTAAGCGTAGATGAGCTTACGGCTAATCGACCGAGAACTCGTGAGGCTGGTGTCATGACTAGTGGATCATTATAGGGAAGCATGTTTCGAAGGTAGTTGTGAAAACGACTGACATTTCCCTCAGGTTCAAGGTCGATTAGGCGATCTATAAATGAGAGCTTAGACGATAAATTGGCCAAATTTAAATATATAATTTATTATTTTGGCCTACCAATAGCCATAATTGCGCCAAGTTTTTCGTTGTTATCACTTCCATGGGATAGTTCTGAAATGCGCTTATTGATATCGTTTGTAAATTTCACATGACTTTCGTCGGATAATTCGCGGGATGCCATGGCTGCCTAAGTCAAGAGTGAGCGGGTTGATTTGTTATAGAGGTGTGTGCTTACGGTCTCGCGTAGTTCCTCAGCTGCTTTTTGCCGGCGGTCTTCATGTCTAATGTAGGGTTGAGTTTGTGGAATTGGTAAGGATGAACATACTTTGACTTTAGTTCGTTGAATATCTTTGTCAGATTCTCTTGAGTGCTGAGCATGACAACGAGTGTCATGGTGTTAGATGGAGGAGTATTGGTGCTGCGTAATAGGATATAATAAGAGTTAATCCAGAAAATAGGGAAAAATATATATTATAGAATATAAAATGGCAGGCCCTGTATTTTTCGGGTCTCGTTTTGGATGGTGTTCGATGAATAGAAGGAGTAAAAAGTCACGCATGACGTTGCTTTTTTTTTTTACAAAAAAAAAAGTGAATTTGGGGGAGGGTTAGTAAATTTCAGTAAAGTGTTGTCTTTTTTTTTCTTTTTTTTTTTGGCCTCTGGTTTTTGACTTTTGGCTCTGTTTTTTTTTTTTTTTTGGCTTTTGGCTCTAGCTTTTGACTCTAGCTCTGGCTCTGACTCTGGCTCTGACTCTGACCCTGGCTCTTTATTTTTAGCCCTCATCGACTTACTTCTCCGCGTGGCAACCAGAAACACAAAGGAGAGGAAGTGTGACGAAGGAAGTCACATGAATAAAGATATTTGTGACACACACAGAGAATACAAAATGTTTGTCCTAAAAATACAATCAGCACTGATGAGAATCCTGGGACTGAAAGTATAAAAGAGAAGTGATTACCATTTTGAAGCTCTCTATCTCTCTCATGAATCCTCAATTTTCTTCTGCTCCCTGGTTTACCCAGAGCGATATGTCTTCTTCTACTACTACTACTTCTTCTGTCTCTCTAGTAGACATGTCCTATCTGGACAATGGTTTCATCCCTAGCCAGGATACGTTACCCTATATACCATCACCAACCCAATATCCCATTCAATTCTCTCCAATGCACACAGACTCGTCTTCGCCATTTGTGCAGCAAGAATACTATGCTGAGCCTACGATGGACCTACCGATAGGATATCCTCTATCTCAGTCCCCAAACCTTCAGACCATGCCCATTGTTGAAGGCACTGCCCAACACACACTGGTTGCCCCTCTTCCCGAAGGCTCTACCAATATCAGTCATTCCCCGCTCTTCAATCACCGCGCAAGCATGCCTGCCTTTGGAAATGCTCGACACACCCTGCCTGTCCACGCACTCAGTCTGGACATCCAACCCTGCATTTCTATCACGGAACCGACACCAATCCGCCAAAGACAGATTCCAGAACTCGCCTTGGCAGATCAACTTATTGCTCAGCATGAGCCTGGATCGACCTATGCACAAAACCTCTATCAAGACTCATTTCAAGACACACTTCAACCAAACACTGATCCAAACACTTGGCTCTCATGGACTCCCAACAGAGGATCATCGCCTGTGTCGGATGTGTTTGATATCTCGATCTCTAGCCCCTCGCCAGAGCCATTTTTCAACCTCTTGGACAGTGATGTGTTTGAGTCCTTCCAACACACATTGAACTCTCTTGTAGAACCAACATATATTAATGGCAATAATAAGAATAGTCGCAATGATCCTGCCTCTCTTTTACCAGTAAATGACCAAGAATCCCAACGGGCACGAACTCGCCGTCTCTCGGAGCCACCCAAACCAACTGGACTTTGGTCACCATCATCCACACCGCCAGTCGAGACTCCCCGCCGTCATAATAGTGCACGCAGACCCCGGTCCTCCAGTAACGTTAGCGGTGTAGCTGCCATGTTCCCCTGCACACATCCGGGCTGCAACAAAGTGTTCACTCGGCTCTATAACCTAACCTCGCATGCCCGTACACACACACCCGATCGGCCATTCCCTTGTAGTGACTGCGGTAGATGCTTTGCTCGCCAACATGACCGTAACCGCCATGAGAAGCTTCATTGGGGAGTAAAGCCTTATGCTTGCCATGTATGCTCAAAAGCGTTTGTACGTATGGACGCTCTTAATCGACATCTTCGGGTTGAGAATGGTTGCAGCCAGGTCTCCGGATCAGAGCACTAAGAAAAGAAATAAAGACCCGAAAAAAAAGAAGAAAAAGAAAGAAGTTATTCATAGTCCACTCCTCCTCCTCCTCTTCCTCATCTTTCTCATCTTCTTCCTCTTCATATAAAACACCCTCAAAATGTGTAATTCCATTCAATTCCTATATATGCATATATCTCGCCTTCAACTTTCATTATATCTGGCATAATATTCCTATTGTTCTTAACTTTATCGTGTAAATAATACATTTTCCTTTTTTAATTATAATAATTATAATAATAGTCATCACCATAAAATAAAATAAAATAAAATAAAATAAAATAAAATAAAATACTTTTTTATTTTATTTTATTTTATTTTATTTTATTTGCTTATTATAAATACACTGTAATGACAGAATATTCGTGCAACACATAATCGTTTGCCTTGTAAGATTCATCGTACAATCTGAACCCTAATCTGGAAATATTCATCTGTGTAAGAAAAGAAAAGAAAATAAAAGAAAAGTGGTTGAACCAGAATCGTACAAAGCTGGAGTTGACGGACTTTTGTTCCAAGTGTGGAAATGGTGGTATACAGTTGTTCCCAAATAAACAATTTCCCATTTTCCTAAAAAGAAATAAAAAAAAAAATGTCGCTTATTAAACACACAAAAAGTAAACTTGATTCAATTTTTCTTTCCCTTTATGAATATATGGTTTAGCCAATAAGACTTTATTTCTTTGTTTTGTTATGAAGAGCAAGATGTGTTATCTAAAAGAAACTGGTTTTTGCTTAAAATGCCTAAACGCTATTTTGTTAAAGATATCCTTATGAAGTACAGTTTACTTTATATATATATATATATATTTATTAAAGCTCTTACTGGACATAAAGATGTAGTCTGTCAGAAACAAAATGGTATATATTCCATCTTAATTTTGAAACACAACATGGTCTGGCTAAAGAAGTGAAGAAACAAAAAGAAATCTGCAATAATTACAGCTCTCCTGCCTATGAAGCCAAAATAGTCTATACTTTTAATAGCATACATCTATATGTATATGTATATGTACATACATACATACATACATTCGTACATACATTTGTATATATATATATTTATCTGTTTTAAGAAGACTGATCTTTATCGCAAAAGTGGTAACTGTAAATGATCTACAACTCTTTATATATATATATAAAAGAACCTCCTCTTAGTACGATAAAAAGGTTGGTTTTAAGATGATCTCTGGTAGCTATAATTAGTGAGAATTGCTATAACTTGAGTACAAGAGATTACAAGAGCATTGTCTCTTAATGCTCTGTGTGTACTTTGATAAATACCCGGCCAGTTTAGCAGCCAGTTTTTAAATCCTTCAAGTCTCTTTGAGGTACACCAAAATGTTATGTACCTTTTGAGGGATTGCGAAGACGCGACTTATTATATTATATCATCTTTATGATAGTGGTGCATATTGTGAATCGAATATAGGCTTTCGATCCAAACTAAACCAATTTCGCTCCACTGTAAAATGACTACCATCTACAGAAATATTACAATAGAAAAAGAAAAGGATTTAAAATTACTTGATTTTTTGTATTTGTTCAACTCGAATGATTTTTAAGTATTTTTGCCATGCAACAGTGACTTTGGGAATATTTCTACTTTTGTCATACAGTTCATTAAGAAAGAAAACCTTAAACATTTAATCAATAGATGTAAATAAATAAGAAGGTGCTATATCTGTCAAAGACTCTTTAAACCTAACATTCAAATAAAATAAGCTGAAAAGGTCATTTCTTTTTGCAGTCGTATTTTTCTGTGGGTTATTTCAACAACTATTTTCTCTTTAAAGAAATAAACTCAAAAATTAGATCATCTATTTGTGACAAAAGCAAACATATAGCAGATAAAGATGTTGAATCAGAATATCTGCGTAAAAAAAAATAAAAACTTGCGTCTCTACAAGAAACATATAAAAATATAATATGTATATTTACTTTTTTTTCGTGATTTCTTACCAAATAAATAAATAAAATAAAATAAAGGTTCCCAGATAATCGTTTTCTTTATAATCAAAATCGCAACTACACATTCATTTATAGTCATCAGGGTGTTGACCAACATTAGATTCAATAGAAACAATCATCAGTACCTATTTTACTGCCTTGAATATGAATACATTTATAGCTGTAGTTTAAATTAATACCTAAGGATAGATACTTATACTTGAAATAAAATAGAGGGAGGGAGGGAGACTACAATTAGAAGTAGGGCATGATATGCTGCAGATATTCTCTAGAACTATTATAATGAAATCTAAATTTATAAAGTTAAATAAAGACACAACAGAGATACTTAATAATGTAGGTTGATTTTCTCTTGAACGCGTTTTTCTTGCTATCCTCAAGTTCTAAAAACGTGCGCTTTATAAACTATAATATTCCCTAAAAAAAAATAAGGTATAAAACTGTACATTATGCCTATTTTATTTTTGATTGATTGACTCGGCTTTATTAAAGAGAATGTTAGAAAAATCAAACAAACAAATAATAACGTAGGTTAATTTTTGCGCAGTGAATATAACAAAGTATTGCGCATGAGAAGAAAAAACGTGGATAACAAGACTTTGATTTTTTTGTAAAAAGAAAGGCACTGACTGATCGAATCTTGGTATCAAAGCAATTATTACTCTTATTCTTATTTCAACTTAATAGTTAGATCAACCCTTGAAAGTGGTCATATGTTAAGTCCAGAAGTTTGTCCACCTGGCAGAAACTTTATTTCATATATATATATATATATTTTAATCGCAATTAAATACTTAAAAATGCAAGCATTTTCTTTTCTTTAGACAAAGGAGACTTATAAGTAGGGCGTACAGCAAATACGAAACTCTCAGGAAGCAACAAAGTTATATAAATAGAAGTACAGATAGAAATACAACATCACATTATTTAAACTTAAAACAAGCATATTCCAAAATTTCATCATTATAGCCCTTGCATAGCATCTTGTACTAGCAGCAACATCGACTGCTTGCATCGGCTAAAATCTATACCCTTCTATACTTACACGTCAGTTGACAATAGGAAGTTATAAAAAGATAGAAAATTAACATAAGCGTTGCTTACATGTATTGAAGATAGATATATTCTTGCAGCATAAGGCAGTCTTCTCCAACAAAAACAACAAAATACAGTACTATCCAAAAAGCTTGCGGCGTATTCGATCGATAGTAACTATATAAATACATAAATATATAAAAAAATTTAGCACTGTAATTTGTTTGAAAGAATAAGACAGCTGTTTGGGTAGAGAATAAGAATATGCAATAGTTACAAACAATAAAATGTTAAATGAAATTAAAATGTGCAAATACACATGGCCTTTATTCAAAAAGCAACTGTTCTCGGTTTAATGTTTGTAGAACCAAAACTTGGTATGTTTATTTCATCTTTCATAATATTAAATATATATACACCTGGTTCTCTGTGGTATCCAATTAGTTACTAATTACCGCATTATAATGGTTCCGTATTCTGTCTACCAAATGTCTTGCAAGATCCACGTCTAGTCTAGTCCTGTCAATATCTCTTGAAAATGTCCAGATATTTAAGGAGGTCACAAAAGTTCTTCCCTTCCCTTATCAACTTGAGGGGAGTTTTTTTTTGACAGGAGATCAACTTATTTCTCCTGGTTTACGCTTTCATTTTTTTATGATATTCAACAGTCCAAATCCCCCCTCCCCTTTTTATAATAACGATAAAAGTCATCTTTTCATACCCTCTTCCTGCATCATTGTCTTCATATGATTCTTGGACAAGTGAGGCTTGTGCTCCAAAACACAATGTTGAAAATTGAGAAGCTTGACATGTTCAATAGCAGTATTGTGACAAAATGTTAATTATTGAAGCCAATTCAATTCTGGGTTGATTATATGCAGCGATTGTACTTTTTGTCATATGATTATTTCCAAGAGACTCGCTGCTTTCTTATCCAATATCCGCAAAGAAAACTCCACACACAATCCTAAATTGCAAAGGAGCTACCTTGAGACATTGAAGAGATCAATTTAATTCAGAACATCTTTTTCTTTCTCTCTTCTTCCAACGACCCTTTGACTTGAAGTGAATGTCGAGCAAGGCATAAATTACCTAGTTGAAACAGATTTACTCTGATCGTAAAATATGATTGGCTATGGGTAATTGTTATTTAAACCCCACTCCTCCTAGCAACAAAACCAAAGCCAAACATATTTGAATTGAATTGAACCAACTGTATCTCATTGTGTTTGTCTCTGTATGCGCTAATGTTGCTCTTGTACCGCGACTGAGTAACCTCAGTTAAATAGGCTTCTCTTCTCCGTGATCATAAACTATAATTTCTTTCTTTCTTTGGTTATACGTACTCTTATTGAACAACCTTGACATTGAAATCTGGGATATGTTTTATTTTTGTATTGAATATTCTGTGGATTCTATTATTTTTGTTACTTTTTTTTTCTGACTTTTTTTTCATTTTTTTTTTGCTGTACTGTATTATAGTTTATCTGATATTGACTTGGGGATAGATACGCCAGATTATGAAGTCAGAATTAACCTTTATCTATTCATTTATTTTCTGCTCTATATTTTTACAGTAATAAGTGTTAATGTTGGACAAAGAATATAAAAGGTCCTCAGTGAGTATAAATTACCATAGTCATGTAAAAGACAAAAAGAGAAAAAAAAGTATAAAAATGTCGTCGTTTTAACATTGGCGTACACAGATATTTCTGTCCAGAACTGTCGTGTTCCCATTTCAAAAACCTTATTTTGCTAGAATTTCAGACGATCTAGTCAAACAAGTTTAAATGCAAATAGAACATTTTATTATTTAAAAAAAAACCTTTTATTCGGCAGAAATCATAGTCTATTTCTTATAGAATGGTAGAATTTCTTTAGCATACTTTTTATTATTATTATTATTATTATTAAAAATGCAATATCATAAATACCAACTTTGACCTGAAGAAATTTGATAGTAACAATAGCAATTTATTTCTCATTATAGCCTTTCAAAGCTATTTTGACCAATTGAAAATGATGTACAGAAGCCTTGTTTCGCTTGTGAAATTAAAATATCTATATTTAAAGGAATAAAGTTTTTTTTATTAGTAGTATATGTATGTATATATATCTCTCAAATACTTTGAATCCTTATGCTTAACAGACTGATTTGAGTTTCACTAGCTCCTCTCTGTTAATTTTGATTTTGACAAAATGGCTTATATTCTGTTGGGTAATAGGCTTAAATAATGGTGCTAAAGAGTAGTATCTTATTAACAGTTCAATCAACTGGATTTCTAAATATAAACTTAGACTTTTATGTATATATAAAATTTAATTATGACATAGACTTATTATTAGCTATGATTAATAAATGCTTTTGTCTAGTGTATTCCAAATACCAGATTTAAAATACTCTCCTTTTTTGGAGAAATGTAAAAAGAGAAAATCAAGTGCTTTAGTCAGAGTGAATGTTCTAGTCATTTGAACTATAATTCTTATTACAGCAAGTAAGAGACGCAAAGAGGAGTTATTCAGGTATTGATTGATTCGTTTATTTGTATATATAGCCTCTCAAACGCCACATTCTAGAAGTGAACAAGATTAGAAACAATTCTTCTTTAAATACTTGTAGCTTATAAATCTAATACACATTATTCAGCACAGTAATAATTAATAGAAAGAAAAGAAGACAGAGATATGACTAGTCGTCTTAAATGCCTCTGCCTTTACTTTATTACAAATCTTAGTCATTGCTATTGTTATCCAAGAGCCAGAAGAGTGGTATTGTTAGTATGATTCCAAAATATAAATAAACAAGCCATCGTATACTTATAAATCAAGGTGTGTATTTTTAGTGCAAGGGCGTACTAAGAAAAGAAAAAAAAAGCAATCGGTGAAGGGCAGGAGAAATATTCATGTGCTATTTTGATCCCAAGTACAAACACATACACACACAGCATATCTATACCATTAATTTCAGTAAGGATCTCATGGAGGATTTTGTTACAAAAAAGGAGTTTTGAGATTACAGGATTTCTTCTTCTTTTGACTTGTGTCTGCTCACTTGCATTTATATGTTATAAATAGATTGATAGATAGTGCTTATATCATATTTTGAAACAAAATTATGTACCACAAACCCGTTGGAAGAGCAAGCCACTAGGAAAAAGCGACTACCCCATTTGCCGTTGTTTGGAAGGACCTTTGAAGCTCGTTTTTTTTTAAAAAATAAATAAATATTTATGTATTCCCTCTTTTAACTTTATGCCAAAGGGTTCAAGTAAGTGGAGATAAGTGAATTGTACCCAATTTTGATGTCAAAATCAAATTATGCTTTTTACTTTCTTTTAATATATTTATACACCCGTACAATAACCATTGTTAATGTCGCACATACACAACTTCACAACCATCGATCCTTTGACAGAATAAATGGTGTGTAGCAACTTTATGCCATTGGTACAAAAGAAAGAAAAAACAAGCGGGTCTCGGTTATGGTTTCTCTCTATGACAGATCAATTAAGCAGATTAATTGCATTACTCGTTATTTCTCAAATGTATTGATAGACATATACGCGCACAGAAACAATATTTTATCTAACCAGCCTTTTGAATCTTGATTTCCAAATCTTACTATCATTCGCTTTCCAATATATAAAATATTCACCAATTATCTCATACTAACCGAACAATATTTTATTCCAAAATGGACACCAAAATGCTAGTAAAAGATAAAATGTATGTACTTTTACAGAGCAGAATTAATCTTAGGACGATTTAATTCAATTCATTTGAATTGATCTATATTCTACGATCAAATCTTCCAAATTAAGCTCCATTTTAATACACCTTGGGCAATTAACATTGACGTTCTAGCAATAACTTCCACATTTTGTAAAACGGACACAGTCGTATTACCTCGATAACAATCCATGCTACGTTTGGTGTCATGATATTGAAATTGAGATCATTATTGAAGTATTGAAGTATAAATTCCCTTTTACCCAAACACTGAAATATCAAGTAAAGAATGGAAAACAGGCAGATTTTTTTTTAAATTGAATACATAAATTAATGTAATCACATACACAATAATTATTGGTTAGAGCTCCTTTAAAGAATCCCAGTTTTGTATTATGTAATATATCTTTTTCCACTTTTTTTTTGACAGAGGTCTCACACTTTATAAAGGCATATAAATTAGCATGTATATCTTTTCGGCAATTCAACTACTGATATACAAGCTTTGAAAGTCTCTAGTTTATTAATGTCCCAAAGCTTCAATAAATAAAGACATATTTTATTTATTTATTACGCTATAAATAACTTGACCTTTTTCGAATACTTGTATAGTTCACGATCAAGTTAATGTACATCAATAGTATAAATACAGGATATTATATTTCCGTATAACGGTGAATTTGTTGAATCAGGGTCGGAATTGATAGGATTTCGTTAGAAAGATATAGCTCCACTTTATGTGAAACATATCTGTAGGCCAGAAAACTTTGGAAGTCATAAATGCTACCTCATATTAATCAGAGAAAGTGAAAATAATACACCAGCTATTTGGAGCCTGATATCTTGGAAGAAACTTGTCCGTACAACAAGTGTTGAAGAAAGAGTTACCATGCCTGACTTGAACGTAGAAACAATATACTATATCTTACAGTCAGATTTTTGGGACGACACCAAATGTTTAAGCTGCGAATTGAACCTTTTCTTTTTTTTTTAAAAAAAAAAAAAAACAAAAATGATTGTAAATGGAATCCACAAAGAATACGCCAAGAAAGGAAAATTCGGAAGTGGTGTAACATACTATGTATTACAAGGTTAATCTGAATATATTTCATTCAATGGGGACATGATAATAGGGCATGTGAGATAAAGAGTTAAATGGTAAAAGAAAGAAGAAAAAAAGTGCTGTAGTAAGAAGGGAGTTTCTTTTAGGGGTTGATATACATAGCATGCACATAAAATTCTGTAAAGCTCACGATACATGTTAAATGGCATCAAGGCATTTTGTGAAAAGGCTCGAATACAGCTCCTTTATTCTCAAGGCCTTAGAATATTATGTAGTATATCAAGCCTAATGATATTGATAATGGTATCAACTAATAGGATATATAAGCTTTGTGGAGAACTCAAGTTAATTCCATCAGGCCGGGATTAACTGAACTCTACTTTGAAATACAATAACCTGATCAAAATCATAGAAAACATGATGGTAACACTAAAAAATATTAATAGCTTTCATAAATAAATAAAATATATATATAAATAAATAATGCACTTGATACAAGTCTCTCAGTAATACATTGTGTAATCTTACCTCCCAAGATTCCAAACAAGATACAGAGAAACCTCCTCAAAATAAAGAAGCATATAAAGGAAGGGCCGAAGAAGAACTACTTAAAGCCGAAATTTAAATGTATAATATATACACACACTCGTACAGATGTGTATGTTGACCACATACCAAAATATTGCTTTGGTCAACATGCTTTTTTAATAGCTAGATTTAGATTTGAAGAATACCAAATACCAAATACCAAAAAAATGGAGTATCAAAGAGGTACATGCTCAACATTTGTTATGCAGGAATCTATAAATTGAATAAAGATGTATATATATATATGTACATTCTCAAATCCGTTTTTCTCTTGATCTACCAAAGCAATGCTAATCAAATGAGTACCTGCATAGCCTATAATGAGATTATCATTTCTCAAGCAGTCGCATGATACTTCGACATTGTACTATCCAGCTCTATTTTTTTTTCTTGTGAGCATAATATAGAAAAATTCTATAATAGTATCGCATTATTAAACAGCCTTATATTGAGATTATGGTTAATGTTATTGATCAAAACCAAATACACTACTTCATGTGTTTCAGAATATATATTTTTCTGGAACAGGTCAAATTAATTCTATACAGCCAAACCTATGGAAATTGGCGTTTTCACAAAAATAAATGGGAAACCTTACAGGCAGCCTGAACGTATGCAACGTCACTCATAATTAGTATTTTATGGTTACATGCATTTTTGTTTTTTTATTTTTGGGTTGAAGGTCAGACTTTGCAGCAATATTACGAGAACGACGTTTCCTGGTGGGGGCACGACATTTCTATCTAACCGGACTAATCAGTTGTGACTACATGTCCGAGACCCGGTGTCTTTCTCTAATCCTTCAGTGCAAAATGGCGTGTCCCGAACAAAAACACAATATATTCATTATGTGCATTAGCTTTACTACTCTGTGTTTATATCTCTCTCTACAGGAACCTAACTCTCATCATTTTAAGAGCCACAGTCTTTATTTGAGCCACTTGATAATAAAATACTATCTCATACGAAAAAACAAATCCTGTATATTCACTTAATAGCAGTTTGGGTCCTAACTTTAGACTTGACAATAAAGAAGTAATAATTAATCATAAATACACTATATCGATAGCCAGTTATGCAAAAGACCATAAGAAGTTTCTGTCATTAGAGTGGGATGAAATCTTGCTGAATATTTTAGGCTATCCTAGTGGACAAGACAATGAGACAAGGTTTCGAGGAAAAGATAATGGATACTTAGGGACCATATAGAGTTATTCCATGCCTGCAAAAAGGTCACGATTTGTGGTCCGGTAGAATCAAGATGTCACCCCCAGCAGGAAATATCATATCCCTAAAATTAGCGAAATTTGGAGTCAAATTCTTGAACTTTTATTTGGTAATGACAACAAACTATCCATTAACTGGGGGTAAAGCCGTACCTGAAACTACCACTGCCGTCAAACGCCAGAACAACAACAACAACAGACCACATACAATTGGTTGCAAAGTAGATGGAAGAGTTGTGAGTAATAATCAAAAAATGTTGATACGTGTCACATTGAAGCTGCCAAGTTATCTGTTTAAAAAAAGAGAGGCTATAATGATTGATATGCCTTTTCAAAAATCATCCTACAAAGCTATAAAAAAATGAAATTGTAGCCATCTCTTTCTCTCTTATTTTATTCGATATCACATCGATCTAGCTATGACAATGATTCACGCTTTCATTACCAGTACAGTTATTTTTCGTATTGACATTATCACAATTGAGTGAAGTACATACTCCACGACTAAAGACTGGTTCCTTCTTGTTTATGAACCTGGCATTTAGAGAAATTTTGCGCATTCTATAAAAAAGTATTTGGTTTGTAATATGGCCACAGTTTATAAAGCTTCTTTCAGCTTTATCGATGTTAATTATGACTTACGCGGCTGTGATGCCTTGCGACAAATATCTATGAAGTGGGTTCAAATTTCTGCAAAGTACAAAGATATCAATTCAAACTTTATCCTTTGGTTGGAGCCTTGAGTCCATATTGTTCATTAATCGAGTCAGCTTCATATACACATCGGCACACATATCCTGCTTGAAGTCCATATATTCAACCAACATTTCTTATTGAGTTAGACAAGAATGTCTATAGATAATATATCTATGTACAGTGGACTGTGTTGGCTAGTACATAAAAGAAGGACTTTAAGCAAGGGTAAAAGCTCGTGTACAGAAGATTTGATAAAGAGCAACCGATTAGTAGCCATTCTGATGACGACTTGTTATAATCTTATGACTAGTTTGGCTACTTTCGTATCCTAAAACATCCATAACTCCAAAGGAAAAGTATTTTCCATGGTATCCATCATGATCTCAATAGCAGCGAAAAATAAATTACTGGTAGTCAGCTGCTATATCATTAGTTATGTGTATCGTAGTATCAGACATCGCTGTAGATTTTGGAGTACCGTGTGAGGATGAGGAGTTATGAGTAGTTGTCAATGATGTAGTGATAGAATAGGGAGTTGTGGAAGTGAGTGCCGCGGTTTCTTGCTCAACCATACCTTGTATATATTCAGCATAACTGACATTTTTAAAAAGTTGAGGAGTTTTCCTCGCGACCTTTCTAGTCAATCGCTAATTCTGTGGGAGGGGGATGTTTCCTGGTAGGGCACGACATTTTGATTTTACTGAACCACAAATTATGCCTTTTGTATCGACATAGAATAGTTCTATCTGGTCCCTAAGGATACAGAACATTCGTATAAAGATGTTTTTTTTTTGTGTTTTGAAAAATAAAAATAAAAGGTCGAGTGGGAATTACTTACCAGCTGTGGCCATCTTGCTATGACCTTTGCCTGAGGCGGCATTATATGACTCAATGCCTTTGGAAAGGGGTAAATAGCTTTGCTCCTAATTTCCTTTTTCAATGACGAACCTTGAGTTATTTTCTGATAATATATATCTGAAAGAAAGAGAAAGACTTGATACGCGTAAGAAGGGTCAATGAATAAAATATCTGACAATATTGCGTCACACTTTAATGACAGCAGCTCCTTATACTCTTCTGTATAACTGGCTATTGCTGATATAGTGTATTTGTGACTAATTATTAGTATTTCATTATTGTCAAGTCTAAGTTTAGGGTTATTTAATCAAATATACAGTCTTTTTCTAAGACACGCCATTTTGCCCTGAGGGATTAGAGAAATCCACCAGACCTCGGGGATAGACAACCGCAATTAATTAGTTCGATTAAATAGAAATGTCGTCCCCCACCAGAAAATATTGGCCCCGTAGGATCGCTGATTGATCTTTACCAAAAGGTGTTATACACTCTATTGTATGCATGCTCCCCACACAGTACGTCTTTGGGTAGTAGGTCCAATCTGGTAATTCCTCTGTCAGATAGTAAAGAAATAAAAATAAAACAGAGAAAAAAAGTTCATTTTTTCTGGTTGAACCCATCACTGTAACTAATATATTGCCTATGCCTCTCTACTCCCTTTAATTGCTGCAGGTTGGCCTCATTTTTTTTTACTGGCTTGGTGGTGATGGTCTACTCCGACCAGTTATTTCTGAAAAATAACACTGTCATTATTACAATTGATATCCTATTTACAGCTATATATAGTTCAGTACTTGGGCCAAGTACAAGAAGTTGAGGTGAGAAAAGGGGTCAAAAAATAATAATAAAAAAAAAGAGTGAAATTATGGCTGCATAAGACTATTTGAAGAACTGAATAGTACTAATAATGTGGTGCTGAGCTACGATCAGCATGCAGTGGTACTTGAGTAATTCGAGTTATTATCATTTCCTAAAAAAATAACTAAAAATAAAGTATTTACCCTTATCGTGGTTATTGCTGTGAGCATAAGTTTATTTGCTTTGTAGTCAAGGTAGACTAGATTTTTCATGCCTTTATTACAGTGTATTTAATAATTTAAAAGTAGTTTCAAGATTTAACTTGCTTATGCATGCAATAAATTATTATCCCTACTAATTTTCTTTTATACATTAAACGTAAGCTATATTTAGGTGAACCGATTTACAACAAGGTTAGATAAATCTTATTGTAGCATAGTGATTCATATTTAATAAAACATGATTTCTGGAACTACCCCAGTATCATATTTATGATAAACTATATGACCAACAATCAAAAATAAAAAGTAAATTAAGTAAGGATTTATTATAAAATATTTTTATATAAACCCAAAATTTATTCTTCTTCTTTTTTTTTAAAAAAAAATAAAGAGATTGTGGAGCGCAAGATTTCATTTGGATAGTATATATGAGTAAACAATTTAGAGAGAGAGAAAAGAAACAGAGGAAAGATAAAAGATAAAAGATAAAAGAAAGAAAAGTAAAGATATAAAGAAGTGGGAAGGAGGAGGGGGAATAAGGCCATTATACAACACAGGCTTGCCCACACACGCCTAAATACACAGACACGCGCTAATACACAAACACACAAACAGGCGAACACAAACACAGGCCCAAATTAAGAGAGGAATTGTAAAGAGAAAGAAAGAAGAAAAGATTAGTCAAGATGAAGGTGCACGAGTTGTAGGAATACTGGTTCAACAAGCAAAGCAAGCAAAAACAATTGAGATAGAGAGGGAGAGATATATAATGAGTGAGTGAGTGAGTGAGTAAGCAAATGAGTGGGAGATAAAAGAGAAAGAGACCAAGAGATATTGTGAATGTGAATGTGAGTGGCTGAGTGAGTGAGACGAGGGAGGGTAAAATGGAAGAGGTTATGGTAGGTAAGGCATGTGAGGGAAATCGGAGGGGGGGAAAGTAAAAAAAAAAAAAAAAGGGTAATTTCTTGCTTATCGACATTGCCAAATCTTGATGGTCTGGTCCACGCTTCCAGTAGCAACCACCGGACTGATGTGACAATACCTACATAGTGCACCATTGAAAATTGTGGTTATTATAGTTGTGTAATTTATACAAAGATGAATTGATAGAATTTACTTACGATATACATGTCACAAAATGAGCGTGTGCTTCGAGTGTCTTCATACACCGACCCGTCTTGAGGTCCCAGATCTTGAGTGTCTTGTCATCAGATGCACTCAACAGGTATTTGCCACTCGGGTGGAAAACCAAACCACGCACCCAGTTGTCATGTCCCACCTGTCAAATTAAAGAATATTATATATATATACATATAAAAATTTAGTATTTTTTTTTGGATATTTAATATTTAAAAGTAAAACAGGACTTGCCAGAGTGTGGAGTAACTGGCCACTGCTGTCCCACAGTTTGATTGTTTTGTCTCTTGAACCAGTCACAACATAGTGGCCAGGCATTGCCTGGTCTCTTGACTTGGACTGTTGTATATATAGTTTTTATATAGACAAAGAGAGAGAGAGAGAGAGATAAATGATTAATTTTGGTCTTTTTTTTTTGTTTTATCAGAATAACCATCAAAAAATATACTTGATAACATAAACCATTTCTTACCTCATCACCAATCAATTCCTGGATAAATGGGTAGGTATTGACGGGTGCAAATATGGCACATTCTACTACGTGTTCATGGCCACGGAAATCCATCTTTGTCTCTCCAGATTGAACGTCCCACACACGAGCAGTCTTTTTTTTTTTGGAAAAATAAATAAATAAATAAATTTTACAAAATACAGAGCAAATCAAAAGACTTTTTACTATCTATATAAAATATTCACTTACTTGATCATTCGAGGCAGTTACAAGAAGTCTACCATCTTCACTGGGAGCAACAGAACGAACCCATTCAAAGTGCCCAACCAAGGTCTTGACACAATAACTGTTACAGAATTAGAATACATAAGCATATTAATTCTGATACCTATAATATCACTACACAGATAATTACCCAGAAGTAAAGTCCCAGATTTTGATGGTCTTGTCGCGTGAGGCAGACACGATCTTGTCTCCAAGAGGTAGAAAGTCGACTGAAGAGACACTGTGATCATGACCATAGAGTGTCTTTATACACTTGTAATCGTTGTTGACGTCCCAGACCTTGATAGAAAGATCAGCCGAACAAGATACTTTTATATATATATATATACATACAAAATTTAATATTAATATTAATATTAATATATGTATATATATATATGTTTTAATACCCAATATTTAATACACCCGATTACAACCCAATAAATAAATAAATAAATTTCAGTATATGTATAGAGAACTCACCAAGATAGTTTCCCTTTGGATCAAAGGCAAGGTCCTGAACTGCCTTGGTATGTCCTTTGAGAGTACGTTCGAAATCTCCAGATTCATAATCCCAGATCTTGATAGTCGTGTCTTCAGAGGCCGAAGCCAGGATTTGATAGACCGGATGAAAAATAAGACGGGTGATGGGGTTCCGGTGACCTGTCAGGCTGTGTTTCTCTGGTGGCCGAGGAATCCAATCCACAGAGCTTGTTGCTTTTCTGACGGGTGCGTTATTGAGCTCTTCCTGCATTTGTGTCGTCTTTGTCTCGAGTTCCATAATCTATTACAAGTATATATATATATATATATATATAAAATAAAAAACAAACCAAATGGGCAAGTTATTTAGTTGGTTGAATATTTTGTATATACATGTATGAAAGTATATAGATGTATTATAATATCTTGCCTTTTTCTGGAGACGAATAACAGATGTCCACTTCTTTTCCAAGAGACCGGCATACTTTTGTTTTGGATCGGGAGTAAAGTCCTGATTCTGAGACTCATTCTTGAGTGCAGCGAATGAGTCTGAGAAGCCACTTGCATTTAGATAGTCGAGAATGGCCTTGTGTCTAATTGAGATGGAGTTATAATCAGGGTTCAAGAAAATGAATAGAAAAAATAGTTGACAGTGTGGTCCATCTATTTTCATCCAGTAAAGATGATGTAACCCCCTTTGAATCCCAAAAGTCAACTTACAGCTCATCTCTTTGACGTTCAGAGAGAATGCTTGTCATTGGAATAAAGAAATGGGAATAAAGAGGTATATTATTATTATTATTATTATTATTAGTATTATTATTATTATTATTTAAGTCAAGAAAATAATATTAATAATAATATTAGAGAAGAAAAAAAAAGGGACGATCCAGGGAAATATAAGCCAGAAAATAATAGAATATTTTGTATGTATTTTTGTATGTATTCTTTTATGTATGTATATTTTATATATATATATTTTATATTATATTATATTATATTATAGAGTGCAAGTGCAAGTGCAAGTGTAAGTGTGTGTATATTAAGAATGAAAATATATTTATATGAAAAAAATAAATAAATAACAGAGAAAGAGAGAAAAGATTGGTAGACGGTAGAAAATAAAATACATACATAAAATATATTTATATTTATATATAAAAATTATATTCTATTCTATTCTATTCTATTATATACTTTTATTTTATTCTATTTCCTTATTTATATTATATATTTTATATATTTTATAAATAATTCTATATCCAATTATTTATTTAATTTATTTCAATATTCATATAGCAAAGTAGCAGTAAACAGTTAACAAATTAAATAGAACGTAACATAATATAATAGAAATAAATACTTGGTTAATTCTATATTTTATCATCATTGCTGTTGGTGTTGTTACTGGCTTATTTTTTTTTTACTATATAATACATAGATATATAAAATCATGTATGTACTATAGACAAAGCACATACATACACCTACATATATTCTTTAGTTATTTTGTCTGTAGTACCACATATTCCATCTTCTTCCATGACAAAAAAAAGCCCATTATTGTACAAACACTGTCAAGCCAAAAAAGGGAATCTATACCTTCTATTGAAAATTATTAATTGGAAAATAGTGGTGTTTTGAAGATGAAACGCGTATACAAGTTCATTATTCTCTCTTTCATTCTCTCTTTAAAAGCACATACACACGCACACGCACACGCACACGCACACGCACACGCACACGCATACGCACACGCACACGTACAAGCGCATACAACCACGCACACACACGCACACGCACACATACATATACGTATTTATATATATATATATGTGTGTGTGTGTGTGCGTGTGTGTGCATACATGCAGTACATCTTTATTCTTTTTCTTTTTAATGATCTTATAGTTCAAATATTGCAGATTTATCCTTCTTGTATTCAAATTATAAAACAAAACGATAGAATTATCTAAATAGTTTTTGCTTTCTCTCTCTCTCTGTCTTTCTTTGCATATTTATATATACACATACTATAAAAGCGCCAAATTGCACTCAGTACGAGAGAGTAAGAGCAAGTATAGGTGTAAGTGTAGAAACAAGTTTAAGATTGTGAGAAAAGTGGACAGAAACAAGTAGTATACACAACATAATGTTATATACATTAACAATTACAATTTACAAAAATTTGACAGCTAATTTAACTTGCCAAGTAATTAGAAGAAGGCAAAAAAAAAGGAGTGTATACGCATGTCCACAATCTCGATTGCATTCACGTCCTTGGAATCATTTTTTTTTGTTTTGTTTTATTTTGTGCTGGTATTTTGTTTGTAAAGATATATAAGTTTTCCTTGTGGTTAATGTAAATAGAAACGCATTCGATACAAAATATCACATTGCTACCAGCCAATTAAATTAATCGGCAACTACTCTAGTCATTAATTGAAACACTTTTGAAACTTTGTTTAGGTGCCCTGAATTTATATATATATATAAACACACACACACACACAGAGAGAGAGACAAACGCGCACGAACACATATAATATCCTTGTTCAAGTGACCACAAGAATCAATACCTTATTTTATTAGCAATAATGTACATTGAAATTAACAAGCAGCAAAGTCCAATACAGAAATAACACTCAACTCAAAGTATACCATACTACTATACTAAAGCTTGTAGCTGTAAAAGTTTGCTGCTCTTTACAGCTAATGAAAAAAAGGGCTAATATTTCTTGACAATTGAGTATATTTACAGATAAAACCAAAAAAATTCACTAACCACATAACATTTTGTCCGTCTGTCCGTCTCTCTGTTTGTTTTACCTGTCTGTGTAGCAATCTACATAAAGCAAGTCACAAAATCTATAATTTTTTTTTACATTTTTTTTTTACATTTTTTTCTCCTGATCACCAAAGATCTTTAATCAATTAACCGATCATGTCATCCTCCAAGTTAGACAAGGTGAATAATCGCATTAACCTAAGCAGATCCACAACATTCAATTATATCAGTCGAACCAACATATATATTAAATACCCAGATTAAATTGAATAAACTCGAACATAAAGCAAAACAACAACAACAAAAACTAATACACAATTCTCATTAGAAACCCAAGAGAGAAAGAGAAGAGGAGAATGTGTTTGGCGAGATTGTCAAGAAGGACAAAAAGGTGAAAAAGGAGAAGAAGGAGAAAAAGGAGAAGAAAGAGAAGAAGGAGAAGGAATCTGTCGAAGCTCAGGTCCCCAAAAAAGCCGAGTCGATCAAGCACAGTCTCGAGAGCTACAAGTACACCGAAAACCCTGCTCTCACTGCTGTTCCTCAGGAGAAGATTGACGAGTACCTTAAGAAAGAGGCTGTCGACATCCAGGGCGACCTTAAGCTCCGTCCTATTCTTGAGTTCTCTCAGACTCACTTGCCTGATGGCCTCATGAAGGTCTTCAAGGACTTCAAGAACCCCACTCCCATCCAGGCCAGCACCTGGCCCATCACTCTCTCCGGCCGTGATGTCGTCGGTATTGCCGAAACCGGTTCCGGAAAGACCTACGCCTTTACCATCCCTGGCCTGGTCCATATTGCCTCCAAGTTGCGTCTTGGTGTCAAGGGCAGAAAGCCCACCATGTTGGTCGTTTCCCCTACCCGTGAGTTGGCTATGCAGAGTCAGGAACAAGCTGAGACTGCCGGTAAGGCCATCGGTGTCACCACTGTCTGCTTGTACGGCGGTGTCCCCAAGGGCCCTCAGCAGGCAACCATTGCCCGCGGTGTGGATATCATTGTTGCTACTCCTGGTCGTTTGATCGATTTGATCAACGAGGGCAGCTGCGACCTGAGCGAGGTTGATTTCTTGGTTTTGGATGAGGCTGATCGCATGTTGGACGACGGTTTCGAAAACGATATCCGTGCCATTATTGGATACACCCCCAAGACCCGCCAGACTCTTATGTTCTCTGCCACCTGGCCCGAGTCTGTCCGCAAGCTCGCTGCCGATTTCCTCAACAACCCCATGCGCGTCACCATCGGTTCGGCCGATTTGTCTGCCTCGAACAACATCCAGCAGATCGTCGAAGTTCTCGAGGACCCCAGAAGCAAGGAGAGACATCTTTTGGAGCTTTTGAAGAAGATCCACAAGAGCAGAAAGAACCGTGTGTTGGTGTTCGCTCTTTACAAGAAGGAAGCCACCCGCATTGAGAACCTCTTGGTCCGCAACGGTTTTAAGGTTGTAGGTATCCACGGTGACAAGAACCAGAACGATCGTTCTTTGGCTCTCAGCCAGTTCAAGGATGGCTCTTACCCCTTGATGGTTGCTACCGATGTCGCTGCCCGTGGTTTGGATATTCCCGATGTCGAGTACGTTGTCAACCTCACTTTCCCTCTCACCATCGAGGCCTACGTCCATCGTATCGGCCGTACCGGTCGTGGTGGCAAGAAGGGTACTGCCTACACCTACTTCACTCCTGAAGACAAGGCTCACTCTGGTGAGTTGATCAATGTTCTCAAGCAGGCCAACATGCCCGTTCCTCCCGCTCTTCTCAAGTTCGGTACCACCGTTAAGAAGAAGGCTCACGGTGCCTACGGTGCTTTCTTCAAGGATACTGCTGATGCCCCTAAAGCCACCAAGATTGTCTTTGGCGATGATTAAGTAGTAGAGCTTGTTCTTTTCTTTTATACTTTTTTTGTTTATTCATTTCCATCACATATGTTATCTTTTTGTCTGTCGCTATCTCTCTCTCTCTCTCCACTATTTATACTTTTACATTTATTTCTTTTTTATTTTACTCATCCCAAAATATATATATATATATATATATATAGTTGATAGATTATTTTGTTTAATATTATTTTGTCCTTTTTTATTATCATATTTTATTTCTCTCATTGATAAATATAACACAATTATCATACGGATTCTATCTGTAGATACATACAAAGTCTTCTTTTGCGGCTTTCTTTAAAATTGTAGTAGATATTAGATGGCTTGTTGATAGAATCGATAAAACGAAGGCTTAGGCTTAAGTCTAAGTCCAGGTCTAGACTGGTTAGAGTGTATAAAAAAATATTATACCAACTATAGCCTCACTGTTTTTATTATGTGTTATTGACATGTAGTTGTATAGTGTCTTGGCCTTGATTTACTATTTACCAAAAGTTTTATATCCCTTAATAGAGACGTGATAATAAGAGAAGATAATAAGGAGTACACACTGGTGTTAAGGATGAGCTAAATAATAATATTCAATTGGCTAAACGTATGAGGAATAAAAACCAGCTGTCAAAATAATAGAACGAAAAAAAATAGTGTTTTATTGTTATTCTTTGTTAAAATTCTTCTAGTACTGACCTCGACTACCTTTTCATCTCTCTTCTCTCGTCCGCAGCTTTATTCTTAGAAAGTAATCCAAAAGAATACTTGTAGTCTGGAGTATGGACCAACAAGAGGTTGCAAAAGAGTTTGGAATTTCATTGAAAAAAGTTCTTTAAAGAAAGAGAGGATTTTTTTATTTCAAATCATTGAAAGATAAGCTTGATCTATTACTCAAAGTTAAATATATATAATCTTAGTAAAAGAAAATAGTTAAAACTATACTAAATAATTTGACTGGTTGGATAACTGTATCAAGAAATCACTAGGAATCATAATCTCAGCCACCTTTTATTCAATAGATACCCTGTTACAATGTAAATATTCAATAAATAACCATGAGAACATCTATATTTGAAATGTTATTTTCGAAAACATTAATTACAAACACAAGCACAGACGCAGTCGTAAAAATGCCAGCCATAAGACGTCTATACAGTTGGAATTTATTTCAACAAGATAGCCAATTTTCTTTCTTTCTTTTTAGTAAAAAAGCCAATCGAGAGTGTAAATAATAACAATAATAAGGGGGTGGCACAACCCTGAAAATGGTGTAGACCTTTACTTCTTGTCTCCATGGACACAAGATCTCGTTTTCAAGATATGATTGGATGTGGACTACTCAATTCGGAATCTTATTGGTTAATTACCACCGATGTATAACAAAAAGCACATCTCCGTTGTCTATACACACCAAAGAAAAGAGACAGAGAGAGTGAGAGACACAAGCGGTGATCTGTATATATTTATATATGTATACTTATATATGTATATACATCTGTGTAATGTGATGCATGTGTTACGTTTACCCAGAGCACCTACACACTTACACACACACATATATATATTTATATAGGATAGCGAAAAAAACGCGTTTTTTGTGCTTACAGCTAAGAACTAACCCAGAATCAGTAGACGCGCCTCTTGTACAAACCAAAACAAAGAAAATAAATAAATCAATAAAAAGGCTAAAATAGAGAATATACTTGTTTAAGGTTATAGAGCTGCAAGGAAGGCTTTTATACTTTATTCTTATTTGAACTATTATAAAAACCAATATTTATATAAAAGGAGAGAGAGAGAGATAAAATTTAAGTTTTGATAATATTTTATGTATATAGTAAATTCCATAAATTATTGGCTCCTTTTCTAAAATAAAATAGAGGGCAGACTTCTCAAATTCAAATTGACACTCTTTTCAAATTCAGATTGGTACGCATTTTGGATAGGAAATCTTGTACTTTAGAACAAAAATAATAATAGTAATAATAATAACAATAATCATATCGTAGGTGTAAATCTCGATCAATTTTCATCTATATCGGTTTGTTTTTTTTATCTTTTACTTTCTTATATACGTATACTGCATGTTAACCTTTATATTTATTGTACAGACTTTTTGTGTATATATGCTTGTATTTTCAATTAAAGTGAGTTGAGATAAATTCTTTGAAACTGTGCAAAAATAAAGATAAAACAAAATAGCAGTAGTCTAAAAAGTATACCCTTTTAATTTTTATACCAATATTTCTTAGAAAAGGAGCAAATGATATATGGAAAAAACCGTATACAGATATTTATACTAAATTTCAGTTTTCAAGATCACATATCTCGATTTGGAAGGTGGTGCACCTTTCTTTTGGTTTCGGTAACGCAGCCACAGAAGTTCTTTTATGGACAAGGGAGAAGAAGAAGAAGAAGAAGAAAGTAAATAAATAAATAAAGCCTTTTTATACAAATACATAAGTTTGTTTGTATGTACAGTATTAAATAATATATTTCAATTTCTTTCTTTTAATATTAATAAAATCTATCAATTAATTAATCAATCGATCAATTCAGTTAGTGTTTCAATTCCACGCCAGTAATAAATAAAAAAGATATATGTAACAAAATATATAGCAGTAGAAAGACTCAGAATGTAGGTATATTTTGAATATAAATCACTTAAAAAGTAGGTCGTGTTATTTTGGCTGACAAGGGTGTGAATATTTTGCTTAACCAAGTATCTACTTGCTTTTATTTTATTTTCTTCTTCTTTAAAATTTTGCTACTATTATATATGTGCATCAGTCTGCTTTCTTGTATTAATTTTTTTTTAAACAAAAAAAAAGTATATAAAAATATATCAGTGTGTGTGTGTGCGTGATATGCACTATATTTTGATGATTTTACTTTTATATAAAAAGCCAAAAAGAGGTTAAGCCAAAAAACATTTAAACGCCGCTTCCCAAACCAAAAAAAAAAAAAAGAGTACATTGCTTGTGTACCCACTCCAGGGGCACGTTTTGTCATGATTGCTGAAACGGCGGAGTTGTTGAATCCCGACGTCACGTACACACCGTGGTTGTGCCTCTTGGATGATTTTTTTCCCCTTTTCCTTTTCTACTTTTGTGTTCTTCATCCACGGCTGAGCATCTTCTTCATTTCAATCTGCCAATTGGAATCCATCTGTAGATCAACCCAGTCTCATCATCGTACAACACCCTCACTCTACAAACCAAGAAAATAATAGCAATAATAATAGCAATAATAACACCAACAATAACAATAATAGCGTACCAGCTAGCAACACACCTTTGATTTATTTTCTTAATTATTATATTGTCTGGCTTTACCTGTCCAACATATCCAAAATACACACAGACACAAGCGCAAGCACACACATATACACTTAATACACAACTTCCTTTGTTTTTGCGTATTTGTGTTTGTGTTTCTGTGAATCTAGTCATCTAGTCATTCAAAAAATAACAACAACAACAAAAGAAGAAGAAGAAGAAGAAGAATAAGAAGAAAGATTTTCTTTTACTTTATTTTCTTTTATATATTTCAATCAAACTTTCTTTTCAATCCCCCCTCTTTCTTCTCTTCTTTCTTTATACACACGCACACACATTCATACACTATATAATTTACCATCGAACGTCAATCTCTGTTTACAATGTCCGTTTACAATCATCGTTCAATGGTGTCAGCACCACAAAGCAGAATTATCGAGATGCTGGAGACAATCAGAGCCGACTACGACCAACTCTCTCAAGACGCCTACCTGTTCAAGAGTCAACGGAATGAGTTTGAGCTCAAAAGTAATCGAGGGTGACGTGGTTATCAGATGAACTGATCCATGACACCTCTTCTGTTGTGCAGTGAACACTCAAATCCAGGAAATGAACAATTTCCAGCAAAGTCTTCTTGAATTAGAGCGATCCCAACATACTCTTAAGAAGCAGTAAGTCTCTTTCTTTTTTTTCAGTTGACATCTACAAATAAATTTCCTTCTATCTACATATATATATATATATATATTTCTAAATACTTCTTTGTTCTTTATTTTCTCTCTCTCTCTCTCGTTCTTGCTCTTGCTCTTGTACTTTCTGTAAAAAAAAACAACAACAACAATACAAAATTGCAAATAACCATAACAATATATACTCACCATTCTTCTTCTTCTTTCTATTCATTCATTAATTCTTTCTTTTCTTTCTTGTTTGTTTTGTTTTGTTTGTTTGTTTGTTTGTGTTTTTTTTGGGGTTTACATAGATACGAAGATGAAATTGCCAGGCTTCGTCAGCAACTGGAACAGGCCCAGACGCGTGCTGGATACTCTGTCGCACCTGCAAATCCTCCCATGCCAGCTGGAATTCATTCTTCTCATCCTCCGCCACCCAACATTGGACCTGGCTCAAATTACTTTGGAGGGATCATGAACGCCCACAATAGTCATCAAGGGCCAGGTCTTGTTGCTCCTCCTCAGATGTCTGATGTTCCTCACTCAGGTTATCCTCCAACCCAGCCACCTCCGGGACCACCTCATCTCACTTCAGGTTATCCCACTAACCAGCCTCCTCCTCCTCCTCCTGGGCAAGGTAAGAGTGTAGAGTTAAATAAAATAAATATCTATACATACACCCACATGTATATGTGCATGCGTATGTGCGTATGTGTGCGTGTGGTGTTTTATTTACTGTAAATACATGTGCGTGTGCGTGTGCGTGTACGTGTACGTGTACGTGTACGTGTGCGTATGCGTATGCGTATGCGTATGCGTATGCGTATGTGTATGCGTGTGTGGGTGTGTGTGCTTACACATATGGCTACATGGCCTTTAGCCAAGTCGAATAACGATAAACAAATATTTATTTAAAAAATATATTCGTTATTTCTTTCTTTCTTTTCTTTTCTTTCTTTCCTTTCTTTCCTTCTTTCTTTCTTTCTTTAATTCTTTCATTCATTCTTTAAATAATGAACAACAAACAGGTCCTTATGGCCCCCCTTCTTCGGCCCCCAATACTGCACCACCGCAGCCTCAACCACAGCCCCTCACACCACAGCAGCAGCAACCGCTTTCTGGGCAGCCACCGTTAAACCCAATTCAAGGTAATATTTAGGCATTTTGTTTTATTCTATTCTATTCTATTTTACTTTATTCTATTTGGCTCGGCTTGGCTTGGCTTTTGGGTGGGAAGTAAATACAAGTTTTGTAGATGTGGTAGATGTTGGTGTAAACGGAAGTTACGTATATATTACAAACGTATACATATCTCACGTTTTATATCTTTATCTCTATCTCACATGTGTATATATGTAGGAGGCTATGGGTATCCTCGCATGCCTGAGTCTGGAGCACCTACTGCGCAACCAATGTCACAACCTATGGATGTGCCTGGTATGACCGTTAAACGCAAGTCTGGTATTGTTCCTGGTGGCCCACCACCTCAACCTCCTTCGGCAGCTTCTGCCCCTCCCCCTTCGCATCCTTCAGCTCATGCTCCTCCCTCCCAGGCCATCATTCGCGCTTCTGGAGGGAAACCCATCGAGGCTGCTATTCCCGGGGGGTTTGCAGATGCTGACCCAAATAATGTACCTGCAAGCATGAAAGTCGAAGGAAAAGACTGGTTTGCGCTGTAAGTATCTATTTATATTTTATATTAATACAGAAATAGATAGATTTAAAGAATGATTATATCGTGATTTGGCGTTTTCTTTTTCTTCTTCGCTGTGAGAGTATATGAGTGTTGGTTTCTTTTTGAAGAGATAATATAGTCTATATAATAATTTTATGATTTATTCTTATTTTTTTTATTTTCTTACATACAACAATGACACAAAATAATACACAGGTTTAATCCAAAAGTACCTCGCCAACTCAAGGTTGACCTCGTACACACTTTGGACCATGGTAGTGTTGTATGCTGTGTCAAGTTTAGTGCAGATGGTCGCTATCTGGCTGCCGGTTGTAATCGTCAAACTTTTATCTACGATGTCTCGACTGGTCAGAAGATTTGGTGAGTGGTACAGGTCAATGCGTAATGTGGCACAGACCAAAGAAAGAAAAAGAAAAAGAAAAAGGAAATGGGTTTACTGATAGATGGATATACATAAATCGAGCGGATCAGTGTGCTACAGGACGAATCAGTGTCTAAATATGGAGATCTCTACATCCGTTCCGTGTGCTTCAGCCCCGATGGCGTTTATCTTGCCACAGGTGCCGAAGATAAGCAAATCAGAGTAAGTCTGAAATGAATAGCACAAATAAGAGAATTACTTTGGAAATGTATATCATGTCTTCTCTTTCTCTACCTTTCTTACTATATAATAGTAGTATTTATAATAATTTAATTTAATTTAATTTTCATTTATTAGATTTGGGATGTTGTGAAGCGAAAGATCTGTAATGTCTTGAAGGGCCACGAACAAGATATCTACTCGCTCGACTTTAGCATGGACGGTCGTATTATTGCTTCTGGATCCGGGGATTGCACAGCACGGATATGGAGCATGGCAGACGGAAAGTGCCTTCATGTGCTTCGTATAAAAGATCTTGACCAAAAAGATCCAGGTGTGACTAGTGTGGCAATATCTCCCGACGGTCGTCTCTTGGCAGCCGGAAGTCTGGACAAGATGGTCCGTATCTGGGATACTCAGACAGGAACGCACCTGGAGAGATTGGAGGGTCACAAAGATAGTGTTTATTCGGTTGCATTCATGCCTGATGGAAATTCTCTTGTCAGCGGCAGTCTCGATAAGACTTTAAAGATTTGGCAATTGGGAACGAATGAAGGTCGTGGCTATGGAGTCGACAGAGATCGTTCAAAGGGTCCTTGCAAGACCACATTTGTTGGACACAAGGTAAATTATACTTACTTATATAAATTATTATTATTATTGGCATTCTTGCAATCAAAATGCCTATTTATTTTTATTTTTTCTATATATTTTTTTGGTCTATGCTTATTTGTGTGTGTACTAATCTGATCTTTGGTGATAATTGTAAAAAAAAAAATTAAAATTAAAATTAAAATAAACCAATTTTATTTTTATTTTTATATACATACAAACATACACACAAAAGGACTTTGTTCTTTCGGTTGCATGTACACCAGATGGTAGTTGGGTAGTTTCAGGATCAAAAGACAGAGGTGTACAGTTCTGGGATCCACGTACCGGTCAAACACAGTTTATGCTTCAAGGCCACAAGAACTCTGGTAAGCTTATGTTTTCTTTTATATTAGAAAGACATTAAAGGTCAAGACAATAAATAAATAAATTGATACGATAAATTTCTTATTATTTAGTCATCTCTGTGGCCATTAGTCCCAGTGGCCAGCCTGTATTTGCAACTGGTTCGGGTGATAACAGAGCGCGTATTTGGAGCTATGAAACCCTTGGCGCATAAATCAAACCAATTCATTCGTATATTCCTTCTTTTATTTTCTTCTTCTCTTTCAATGTTCTCGTATGCTCTCTCTCTCTCTCTCTCTCTCTCTTTCTATTCCTCTATTTTGTTTCCCATTTTTTTTTCATCGCATGACACATTTCACCAATGATGTTGCTCTTTAGTATTTCCTTGTATTTCTGTGTGGCATTAATCTATCAGACATTTATGTATGAATGAATGTATATATGTATGTGTGTCTGTTTGTTTGTATGTATGTATATGTGTATGTACAAACACGCACACACGCGTATATGTGTTTACATTTTGTGAGCAAGCGAGCGAGCGAGTGTGCGTGTAGGTGTATAGATATAAAAGGGAAATACATAAAAAGAAAAAGAAAAATCGCTTTTTATGGTATATTTTCAATGTCTGATGTCCATTCCTTAAAAGTCTTACATTTTAGCTTACAATCTTCCCATTGGCCATCTAATAACCATTGCCTAAAAATTCAAAAATTAAAATTAAAAATTAAAAATTAAAATAGACAGTTAAGGGGGAAAGAGTTTTTTTTTATAAAAAAAAACAATCTGTTCAAATGGTTAGCGCTCTTAGTTTGACTTTACCTTTCATCAATAACATGTCGAATAGAATTTAATGTATTAGCTGTACTATCCAGCATATTTTTCTTATAGTTTAGACTGTTCTTTTCATGTAGTACAAATGCATCTTCCTGCTCTTGTATGTGTACTATATTTGAATAACCAAAATAAACATGTTAGAATAATTGAATTTGACTTTCACTTGAAATAATAGTAATAATGTATTTCTCCTACAGACATTAATTTCCATTCTTTCTTTTACCTCTAAATGTTTCAGCAGCATACAACATTGTATCAATAGGCTCTTGGGTTTCATTTACTATGGTCTCAGGTAGCAAGATTTTATTGTCTATCAAGCTCTGACGCCATTTTTGAGCTAGAATCAATTACAAGTTATTGGGACGAGTTTCTTTACTTTTTCTCCTTTGCAATTGATATATTTATATATTTACCTCTTGTTCTTAATTGACTGGATAATTCTGTAGTTTCATTAACCGTGGATTGAATCGGATTACTTTCAAGTATTTTAGCTATTCAACAATACATAAAAAATAATAATTAAATCTATAGTAGTGTGCTTGGTTAAATTTTCTGGAGTATTAAGATAACCCTACATTGAAGGGACATATTGGCCAGTGTAGCGAGAAGTTGGAA
Source organism: Phycomyces blakesleeanus NRRL 1555(-) (assembly GCF_001638985.1). Classification (NCBI taxonomy): domain Eukaryota; kingdom Fungi; phylum Mucoromycota; class Mucoromycetes; order Mucorales; family Phycomycetaceae; genus Phycomyces; species Phycomyces blakesleeanus. The sequence continues at coordinate 125,896 of NW_017265147.1, forward strand.
AGATGACTATAGTTAATAAAAATAGACACATATAAATATATTTGTAAGTCTGTGTACGGAAGATACTGCTTGTTCGAATGATATACTAACCATTGTGTACAAAGGATTAACTGTATTTTTTAATGAGTTTAATGTTTTCTCTTCATCATGACTACACATACATACATGGAATTAATACTAAAAGCCTTTATTTTTTATATTAAATAAATAGAGTTAATAAGTTACCTGGCGAACAAGGACATTTTACAAAGCAAAGCAGCTTCCTTTTCTACCTTTCCACGTAACATTTTCTCCATTTTTTGGATAGTATGTATGGTTGGTATCCGAACTTTGTGAAGATACTCCTCCATCTTGAAAGAAAGGAAGAAGAAAAATGTCACGGCTGATCAATGACTTTGAAAAGAGTCTTTTGTTGTATTTAATCTTACATGTTTGTGTTGTTGAAGTATATGATCTCGATAGACAAGATTGGTTGCCATCAATTGTCTTACTCTTTCTTTTTGGAAAGTCTAATATATATATATATATATACATAATCACAATAAGAATTCTCTCTATATATATATATAATATATACACAAGTAACTTACAATTGAGTCAACAATTTGTTCAGTTTTTCTCTTCAATTCTGCCAAATCTCCGTAATTCTTTTCAAATTCCAGTGCTTGTCTGTGGAAAGATTTTACACTATCTTCCATTGATTTCTGTTCTGCCAACGCCTGATGACTCTCTGCTTTGGCATATATACTTTCACTAAAATTTATACATAAAATTTAATATAGTCTTTCTTGGCACATATACATAAATATATATCTATACACATCAAAATTCTTACATGACAGCTGTACGGATTTCTGGGGCATGATAAAGATCTCGTACCCGTTCCTCTAGTCTCTTTGTGAGATTTTCTTCTTTTTCTTCCCACAAAGGATACTGATTGTACAACAACTGAAGTCGTAAATCAGCCTCTACATGACTAGACCTAAATTTCTGCAGGTTTTTTTCCCACTCCTCTTGAGCTTCACCGGGAATATTACTTGTGGATTCTAACCGATCAAATTTTGGCAGTTCGTTATTCCATTGATCCACCAAACGATTCAGGCACTTCATATAGTCAATTGAGGGCTGTAAGCGTAATTGATCCATATCTTTTTGGATTGTTTTGAGAATTTCTTTAATTTGCTGTGATCCTTTGGAACTCTGATTTTCTATTAAGATATTCACAAGCAATCGCAGTAAATTTTTAAAACGGCCAATGTTTTCTAGAGGATCTTGAAGAGTGATATCAGACGGCGCAAGGGTTTTTTGTATTTTGGTGTCCAATATGATTTGATAGGCATTTTGACGCTTTGTTGTCTCGAGTGCTGACTTTTTGTGCTGTCTTAATACATTTATCCTCTGTTGTTTGTCTTTAATGGTCTTTTGAACCTGTGCAATGTCGGATTCTGTCCTTTTCCGAGCAAAGTTAAATTGGTTGGGTCAGTAATAGTTTATTATTCAAGAATGAAAAACAGCAATAATAAATAAAAACATCTTGCATCAGATAATCTTGCCTAATGATTTGATGTGAGTGAGCTCCTGCTCATTACGATGCTTCCATTGTTCATATTTTTGTCGTTGATGATCAATGTTCATGGTAGATGTTGACAACCTCACTATTCGATAAAGCGACTTTTTGAATAAAGGAAGCCGTCACGGAAAATTCACAGTAAAATAAAATTCAATAAAATAAAATAAAATAAAATGAAGTTAAGGATTCCTGCAAATTGAAGAAATATGTATCCTGTTTTTCTATTTCATTTTATTAATGTTTTGCATTGTTTTTTTTTTGCGTTGTATGTATGTATGTGTATGTATATGTATATGTATCTGTATCTGTATGTGTAAATGTATATATATATATATATATCTATTCTGATTTCTTCCAGTTTGCCCATTCCTCAAGTGTGGCATCTTCAATGAAATCGTATCTCCAGATAAATCCATCTTCACCAGCACATACCATTTGACTAAAAGAAAATTTTATAAGCAAAATTATAATAAAAGAGGAAGAGATAACAGTGTAATTCGATGTATATATATATATAAAGACCTACCGACAATCAAGGGAAAAGGCACAGCATCGAACAGATTTTGTTGATCGTCTGTGAGCAAGCTCAGCAACCATTTTACCGGTATCGATATTATAAATAAACACACTGCCTTGACTAGTACCTACACCAATGAACCTTTCATCCAAGCTAACATAACATAATAGAATATAAGCAAATTCATGAAAAAACATATAGTTTAGTTTACAAGATCTATACATCTATTTCGTACGAGAAACAATTGTATCTTTTCTTCTGTAAAAAATATAGTACACTTCTTTACCTCACATCAAATCTAGAAAAGTTTTCTCCTGTGCGTACACGGAAAGAGCGCATCATCTTTTTTTATAAAGTTAATTGTTAGCAAGCCTTTCTTGGAACATACACACACATAAAGAATAATCATCTCACCTTATCTGATTCGGGATCCCAGTATTCAATACGGCCATTAATAGATTTCGACAGCAAGTTTCCGTTGGCATATCGAATGCAATCTAGAAATAATATATTAGTACTTTTTTGTTTCTTTGTTTCTTTTTTATTGTAATCTTACCAATATAACTTTCTCCATGGACTTTTTTTAATACACGCGAATGCCTCTTTTCTACTGTGATATAGTCGTCCATTCCATCGAATACCGTATGATTTGGGATCTGCCACTCCCTTAATTCACCTCTAGAGCCACCAGAGACAAACTTTGTTCCTGAGGGATGAAAGCACTAAATATTGTCTTTGTTAAAGCAGTCCCACAGTCATTATTAATGCCACTACTTGCTACTGTTGGCGCTACTTCTACAATGCCTTAATTTAACTTACTGCTATAGTAGACTCTGCCTCAAATAAAACCAGGCATTTCTTAGTATCAACATCCCATAATCGCATTGTTCCGTCTTTAGAGGTTGAAAGAATATGTTTGTCGTTTTTGGGATGAGCCTGGATATCGACAATGGTCTCTATTAATTAAAAATAAATTTCTCTATTTTTACTTTATTTTATTTTAAAATATGCGAATCCACATATTCACATACACACATACACAAATTAATTATCTCACTTACTTGTGTGTCCTTCAAGAATACATATTTCTTCAGAATTGGCTAAACTGATAATGTGTATCTTTCTATCAGATCCCCCTGTCGCCAGCCAAGCATCACCTTCTCTGTACAGCCAACAGAATGTCAACAAGTTTTGTTTGACTGTAGATTCCTCTGTGTTTCCTGCAGTGAGATCAAAATTGGACATGATGTCAAGATGATCACCGCAGTGTTCATTGTCGTACACATTCAGCTGACAGCCTCCGACTGTTGCCAAAATATTACTGGTATCTGTCTGATCACGCTGAACTGCTCCTCTTTTGTCAAATGTCTTGTTGTGATCAATTCCAACCGGTCCAGCGAAATTCTTATTGTTGAAGAAAAAGGAGATCTGGTGGATGTCTGTGCCATGATTCTCTTTTACAATTCGTCTCAATCGCATATTTGCAAAAACTCGTTCCTGTCTTTCATCTCGGGAAAGTTCTTTAGGGACAGTTTCATTCGTTTCGAGCTTTATAATTTTGCTTTTTGACAAAGAAGTATTCGACAATCGTCGTTTCTGAAGCCCCATCATGATTGTGTTGTCTTTTGTAGTAAGATTCAGCGTGTCACAAAGTGAAAACAAGGAGCTGAAAAAAAATCAAATCGCGTCAAGAATCACGTCCCTTGGACGTGTGGAATATATCTACTATATATAAGATTTCTTTGGGGTCCCGATAAAAAGTGGGTGACGTTACAACAATCCAGTTACCAGGCGGATTTCATGGAAAAGATAGAAGGACGAAAAAGGAGAAGAGGGAAGAAAGTGGGTGAGGGGGGAAAGAGGAATTCAGTTGTCTTTCTTGTTAATACCATGCCAGAAGCAACACTGTAAGGATATGTGAATGGGCAAGGCACGACAACGATCTTCATGGCTTATAAGCTCTGTATATTATTACTTTCTTTTTCTATCTTTTCTTTCTTTCCTATTTTTTATTGCTGCTTAAGAAAGATATCCACTTGGTAAACTAAACCCATCCGCACATTCTTAAAGAAGAAGATAAGATAGTTTGCCATTCATAAAGAGGATGTCTTTTTCTATCTTCTTTTTATCTTCTTCTTCCTTCCCTCTTTTGTATGTATGTATATACATGTGTATTAACACATTAAATTAGAGAACTATACGTTTGGTGCCAAAGATGCACAGCCCGAAGAAGATCCTTCTGTAGCTACACGTCTAAAGCGATTAGAACACGACTTTGAGACTCAGGGGATGAGACGTACTGTGGAAGCCGTCTTGGTAGTTCATCAACACAACCATCCACATGTACTGATGCTACAGATCGCCAACGCATTCTTTAAATTGTAAGAAATATTTTTTTCGACGATTCAATAGTGTATGCTTATATCCTATCACACAGACCAGGCCATTATCTTAAGCCTGGTCAGGATGAACAAGATGGGCTTAAAGAGGTACTGAATCATCGGATTGGTTCAACCGATCCTAATGATAATGTTGCTGAACAAGATTGGGTTATTGGAGAGTGCCTGAGCACTTGGTGGAGACCCAACTTTGAATCTTACATGGTAAATGTTTTTTTTTGTTTTTTTCGCGCTATTATTTTCATTTTCATTTGATTATTATTATTTAGGAAAAAAAACTCAAACTTCTTATCTTTTCATAGTATCCTTATGTACCTGCTCATATTACCAGCCCTAAAGAAAAGAAGATGCTATACTTTGTTCACATGCCACCTAATAGTAAGTTACCCTCCTTTTTCTTTACATTTCTTTAAAGCCAAGAAAAAAATGGAATTAGTTTGAAGAGTTTGAGAATGTAATTGATGACAATCAAATAAACAACATAATACAATAGAGGTCCTGTCAGTCCCCAAAAATATGAAGCTTCTTGCCGTTCCTCTATTTGAACTTTATGACAACTCGGCACGCTATGGAGCACAGCTCTCTGCCATTGCTCACCTATTGAGTCGCTATGACTTTAATTACTCAAACTAAGATAAACCAATACTAATAAAAGAGAAGTATAGAAAAGAAAAGAAAAACAGTGACATTTTCTTGATCTTTAATCATGTGTAATTTTATGATTATATGGCTTGGATGAAGATAGGAGAACATTGAAAGAGTAAGAGTAAGAGTAAGAGTAAGAGTAAGAGGAAGAGTATCTTAATTATTCGTTGAATACACGCAAAAATCCTAACATGTAGTGTCACCAAATTTAATTAAGGAAACAAAACATTTGTTAGATTTAAATACTTGACCTTATTATACATGGTCTGTTTCATCTTTCTTTCATTAAGCAAATAAATAAAATATATGATTATATATTGATAATTTCAACCTTTTGATTAATATAAATATAATAAAGTTTTTTAATTTGACTGAGGCACAAAGAAAATATTTTTGCCAAACACCAAGCATGTAATTCTTTTCTAATCTTCATTTTTAATTATAAAACAAAACATGTTTTAGGTCAGCACCAAGAGACTATAATACGCAAGGAAATTTCGAGAGTTTTTTATAGGAAACTTCAAGTCATCTTACAAACAACAGTAAAATAAGAAGTTATGATTTTAATGAAACATCATTTCATTTTATTAAAGTATACATGCTCTGTGGTAAACGTAACAGACATACTTGTGTTTTTGGTTATAAAATGAAATTATAAGAGTTTTTTTTCGGGAATCATTGAATTATCTTTAAATTGTCAAATAAATGTACAAAAAAACTTTTAAAAAAAGCTATATTTGATGTTTATATTAACAGCCAAAAAGAATCCAAAAACTTATCAATATAAAACAGTTCAACACTAGGGACTATAGTGTATATAATCCTTGTCAAAATTTGTATTGTGAAGCTTCCAGAAGAAAGCACAAGATGGTCCAGACCATAAAGCACTTATCTATTTCGATGTTATTAACTATAAGTCACCTTGAATTTTCAACAAAAAAAACAGAAATCCAAATAATAGTTACCTCTCCTCTTTCATTCTTGTACCAATTATTACATCCAGACTCCCACGATGTACCCTTAAAGTCACGTCTAAGTTGGTCAGAGAATTGATCTTGGGCCTCGACTGTTGGTTCCATTGCAATAAAGTTGTTCTTCTGAGCGTAGGCCATAGATCTTACTGCCAGTTTAACCTGTCTAATTCAAAGAATAAATTTATCAGTGACTCACAAAAAATATCATAGAGTATGCGTGTGTACATACTGCTCAAACATAAAGATAACAGAATTGTTTCCAAGAAGTGAGGCTGGACCACCCAATAAGAAAAAGTTTGGAAAACCATGTATTCCAACAGACTTGTATGTCTTGGAGTATTCTGTAGACCACAAGTCATTCAGACATACATTATCCCGACCAGTAACTATATATATGTAAATTTATTAGATAGGCACATTGCTCGTTTTGCTGAAAAAAATACAATTATTTTGCTCTTACCACGCAGATTTCCAAGAAAGCCAGAGACGTTGAACCCAGTAGCCAAACACAAAACATCGAATTCAGAAGACCTTCCATCCTCAGTGACTATCGTTCTCCCAATAATCTCCCTAATAGGAGACCGGTTTATATATACTTTCTCATCGCACAAAGCCTCCAGGTAATTCTCCGAAGGTGCAACTCGCTTACACCCTACTACATAATCTCTGGAATAGATCTTAGAATACCTTCCATTTTTCTTTAATATATATAAGTAGCTTACGGGATCAACAAAGGTACCAAATCACCACGTCCTTTTGCTTCAAGACGTTTTATCATTCGACTTTTGATAGATTGAGTCATAAACTTGGAAGCTTTTGAATCCGGATAACCGAATAAAAAATAAAGGTACTCCCACTAATAGAATTAATCAGCCTTTTTTTTTCTCGGCTCACAGTACAATAAACTTACACCTAAATATGAGTAGAAACGGTAAAGGTACAAAATGAAAGGAACATAGAGAAACATGGTTTTTACCCACGAAGGAAAGGTAAATTGGTTGCGATCAAGAACCCATGCACTTGAACGTTGATAGCTCTCTAGACTGGCGACAGACTTGACAAGATGAGGTATGACTTGGATTGCACTGTACACTCTGTTATTCATGTATAGATCGACGAACAATAGTTTTTTTTTCTGTTTACCTTGAACCAGAACCAATAACAGCCACTTTTTTATCAGTGAAGTCAATAGATGAGTCCCAAGCTCCGGTGTGAACGATAGTGCCTTGAAAAGACTTGAAAATTTCTGGGATACGCGGTATGCGAAGCGAACCAAGAGCAGAAAATCTATTTCAGCAAGGTATTTTTCTTTAAAGCTCTAGTACATTAATGTAATTATTAGTATGGGAAACTTACAGGTAGTCATAGTACGAAGTTTGAATAGGTTGATTATTTTGTATCCAGTCCAGCTTCCATTGGCGAAGTTCTTCTGACCATGTTGCACTGATAACCGTGGTATTGTATTGTATGTCATCGTACACCCCGAACTTTTTGGCGACACCTTGAACATACTCCTTGATTTCGCTCCCTCCACTATACTTCTGAGTCCACACTACACCGCTCTCAGATTTTAGGATCATTGGGTAAATGTATTCTATTTTTTTTTACATACTTGGGTTCAATGCAAAACTATATGAGTATATATGACTGTCAATATCGCACGCACAACCAGGATACGTGTTCTGACTCCATGTTCCTCCCATTTCCGATGCTGCTTCGAATATCTTTGCAGTTATACCAAGTTTTTCTTTCACTTGAATAGCTGCACATATTCCACTGATACTAAAGACAAATAAATAAATAAAAAAGAAGGTGTTTATACTATTGATTTTGATATATTACTTGCCCGCTCCCAATGATTCCAACTGTTGGATTTGACATTTTATGTAAAAGTAATCCAAGATAAAAAAAAAGAGCTGTATGTCGAAACACTCGACTTTATGTTCAACGCAAAACAAAGGAAAATCACGGGACTTAGTTGGTACACTACTTGTATCTCAATGAAATACAATTTTTTTGAGCAACGCATGCTTACTTCCTATTGCATGAAACGTATGCCGTGTGAGAACTTAATTATCAAAAATGCCGGTTTGTTTGCATAATCATCTTCCCTCCTTGACCTATACAGTATTATATAAGATTTATGAAATACCATAACTACTCTTAATAAGATACGACTTTTTTTAAAGAAATAAATTAATTAATATCATACAAGTTTAGATACCCTTGACCTTTTGTACATCATACCTAAAGTTGTGTTGTCGAAAACGCTTCCAAAAACCCTTAAAATTTTTGTACAACTTGTCGATGATTCAAAAACCAAATACAGACCCATGTGTCTGGCTACAAGATCTATTTTCTATAAATACCACATGACGATTCCCCAACAAGGATATATTATAGAGAGCTATTGTAAGTTATACGTGTGTACGATAAATACCAATAAACTTTGACGATTTACGCCACAAACGGAATATATTAACGGATTTTCCCTTGATTTAAATTTGATCTTATTATCTGAGAAAACAAACCAATTAAGGTTTATTCAAAATTATTAAAAAAATTGCGACTCGGCAATTGTTCTTCGACAAGGTTCGCCAAAAGCAACACAATTATGTAATACTATATAATATAATAAATCAATTAGACCAGAAAATTAGGATAAAAAGGCATAAATCTTACTAATAATGCATACTTACTTCTCGTTGGTTTGTTACATGGCCTATGTTGGACTAATAGATTGCTCGGAGAGGTCAGGCCATGAGTAACACATACCGTGTAGGATCCAGACCGAAGCAATTGTCTTGACAATGCAACTGACTGTTATATTAACACAGTAAATGAATTACAATAAAATCATCTCTTTCTGTCATAATTTCTAGTGTTGTTTTAAACTGTATAGGCTGATCTGGCGGTCTCGCACTGCCTGGTAAAGTTTAGAGAACTCCCTAAAGTAGCATATTCTGACCTTTTTCTGTATCTTTCATTACAGAGTTTCTACTTGAGTTGAGACAAATTAAAGGTGCTAAAGGAATTCTTTTTTAGAAGGGTGAGATGTACCAGATATAGGTGTTGTGTAATTAATAATACGTCGGTGTCATATTCAGGACTATACCTCAAAGGCATAAACTTATTTGAAAGCATATTAAATGGATATTTGTTATAGTGGCTTTACCACTAAGAAAAAAAATGTAATACCCAGCTTTAAGCAAAGCTCTTGATACAATATAGCATTCTATATATTACTTTCAGCAGAAAATTACCAGCTGGTATAGCAAACAAGGTCCTGAAAACAAAATATAATAGTAAGATAAGAATAATTCTCAAAGGCTGTGCTGATAGTAATAAAAACATGCTGCTAAAATAGGAACATTATCTTTTTTCGAAAAAGAATTCCGTGAACACCTTAGAACGTCTTCAGCAGTGATTTAATTTCTTTAATTCATCTAGAGCCAGACACCGCCACTTTAGCTAAAGAAAAAATAACCTTTTCACAGCAGTTCAGTTTATCCTTTTCTTTAAATAAATTTCGAGAGCGTTTTCATCAATCAATTTATCTTATTAAATTTAACAGGAAGATAGAAAAAGGGTTTATCTTTTTTATTTAGTGAAATTCATTGAACTGGTGGGAGCACCAACTTTAGCTATATATTTAAATTTAACTTAAAAGTGGAGATAAAGTGGACTGCTGAAGATGCTCTTAGAGCATCCACAACGGTTTACATAAATTAAGCGAAAATGTAAAAGTAAATTAGAAGTTTAGATTACACAAACTACTATGTATGATTTAACGAAGGCAAAGAACTTGATTCTTGAAATTAATGTGGAATAAACTATCGAAATAAAAACACTAATAAAAAAAGTTCCAAAAAAAAACTTGTATACCTGTAACACATGAATAAGAGTTAAACAATGATCTTTGACACCAACTGTGAAATTATAAGTATTTATAACCATCAGTGAATAGATTCACAAAGAGACTTGTATACCTACGGCCCATGATGTAGAGCAGAGCCATAAATTTTGGACTTGGCGATTAAAAGACTAGACAAATAAAAGCGACAGGTATTAACTGCTTAAAGAGTCATGTATACATATAGCCCAAAATGGGCAGCGGAATATCGATCGTTCGCCCTGGTGGTAAATAGACTAAAAAAAGAAAGCCAACAATAAGTATATGTTCAAAAAGAAATATATACCTGTGATCATGAATAAATACTCAAAACTTGATCGTTGGCTTAAAATATATAAAAAAAAAGCTAGACAAAATAATAGTTGATAGCTAAATACTAAACGAGACATGTGTATCTCATACCCTGGATGTATGGTGAAACCTTAATCGTTGGTTTTGACTATGTCAAGATAACTAAAAACAACAACCAGTAAGTAGATGCTCAATATATATATATATATACTGGAGAACTTGGACGGGCAACAGAGGCTTTATAGTTTGGCTTTGACTGTGTAAACACTAGAATAATCTAATTGATAGTAAGAAAATATTTAAAGAGCTTTGTATACCTGAGGATTTTTATGGAGAGTGAAACCTTGATCGCTGGTCTTTTCCGTAAAAAGTATGGGAATATACAGCTTAAAGTAACTAAAGGCTCAAAGAGACTTGTATGTCTATGACTGTAGGAAAATGTCGGAATATTAATCGTTGGTCTTTACTATGAAAACACTAGAAAAATACACCTAAGAGTAAGTAAATTCTCGGAAATATATATATACCTATGGTTGGAGATGTAGGTCAAAACCGTGACTGTTGACATGAGCTGTGAAGATTCTGGACATATAAAACAGGCTGTAAGTAAATGGTGTAATAAAGACGTATGCCTGTAGCCCTGGATGGAAATCGGACGCCTAATCGTTGGTATGAACTGTGAAATTACTAGAAAAATTAAAACTGATAGTAAGAACATATTCCAATAAAAAAAACCTTGTATGTCTATAAGCCTTGATGGAGACTAGAGCCGTGAGGGCTAGCATAGAATGTAAAAAAGAAAAAGAAAAAAAAAAGATTAAATAGATAGAATCAGTAGTAAAGTAATATTTAAATACACTTATATATCTAAGACGTTGAATTAATAGCAGGATCTTGATCGTTGACCAGGACTCTAAAAACGCTTGATAAATGTCATTGGCTGTAAAAAAGTAATCTAAGAATCTTATATACCTTTACCCAATAATGTTGAGTGGAAACTTGATAATGACCAAAGACTTGATCAATGGACTTGAATGTGCAAACGCCAGAGAAATTCAGTCGATATTAAAAAAAATCAAAGATACATGGATATCTTCAACCCTTCCCGGAAAGCTGAAGCTTGATCGTTGGACTCGGATTTAAAATACTAATCAAATGTAATCGATAATAAATAAATGTTCAAAATAAACGGTGATACCTGTGGCTCATGGTTGAGAGTAGGAAATTTATCCCTTGACCTATATATTAAAAGCAATAGGCAATAGCAGCCGGCAGTCCTAAAAGGGCAATTATACTTGAATGTCTGTGAACCTGGGTGGAGACTAAACTCTTGAACCTTGGTGTGGACTATGGTATGACTAGATAAATATTATGGATGACAGAAAGATATTCAAAGGAGGGTGTACGCCTGTTACCTCGACGAATAGCAGAAACTTGATCATCAGCGTTGACTGTAAAATTATTAGACAATTTCAACAAGCAATGATTAACTATTAAAAAAAAAGCATATATACCTTTTACCCTAGATGAGCAGCGGAATCTCAATTAGTAGTCTTGACTATGAAAAGACTAGACAAATATAGCAGACACCAAGCAAATGCTCAAAGAGGTATATATACCAGTAACCCTGCATGAACTATGGAATCTTGGGTGTTGGCCTCAATTGTGAAAAGACTACCGAACTAAAGCTGGTAATAGGTAAATACCCAAAGATACTGGTATACCTAACATCCAAGAAGGAGAGTGGCATCTTGATTGTTGGCCTTTTCTGTGAGTAGACTAAAGAAACACAATTGGCAGTAAGTAAATACTAAAAAGTGGCAGTATATCAGTGATTTTTGACGGGGATTTGAACCTTGACTGTTGAATTGAACTGTAAAAAGACTGCTTCAAACAGCTATCAATATGTTAATGGGTAAAGAAAGCCACTTGTATCCCTGTAAATCTATGCGGAAATCGGGCTCTTGATCTTTGGTCTCGACTGTATAAAGTCTGAATAAAGCAACTAGTAGTAAGTAAATGCTTAAAAAGGCATGTATACCTTAACCCTATTTTTTGAAGTGCAACCTTGATTCTCGGCATGGACTGTCAAAGATTAAAAAGATTCAACCAGTGAAGAATAAATGCTAAAATGTGCGTGTGTACCTAGAACCTTGAATGGATAGAAAGAACATGATCATTTCGCCTTGACTATGTAAACGCTAGGAAAATCTAATTTTTAGTAAATTGCTTAAAGATTCTTGTATACCTGCGACCTTTGATGTAGAGCTGAGCATTGAATGCTTGCTACGGAGAAGAAAGGGTTAGAACAAAACAACGGATAGTACCTAAAAAGTCAAAGAGACTTTTATACCTGTGAGCCCAAAAGAATATCAAAGCTTTGATCGTTGGCTTCGGCTGTAAAAACATTATGCAAATATATAGTAAGTAGATTTTTTGGCAGATTTGTATACCTGTCCCCCCCCGGATAAACAACTCATATTAATTGTGGGCCTTTCCTGTAAAAAGACTAGAAAATATAATAGCTAGTAAGTAAAGGTTCACATAGTCATGTATACCTTTAATCCTTAATGGAGATTAAAAACCCGATTGCTGGCTTAAAGTATAAAAAAGCTAGACAGAATAATAAGTGATACGTGAGTACTAAATGAGACCTGTATACCTCGGGCACTAGGTAGATAGTAAAACTTTGGTAATTCAGTTTGACTAAATAAAAATTACTCGAAACAACAAGCAGTAAGTAAACGATCAGGTATGTACATATACTTGTTACCCTAGAGGACAGTAAACCTGGATCGATTGGCCTTGGCTGTGTAAAATTAAAAAATAATAATTAATTAATTAATAAATAGTAAAATAATACTTAAAAATATTTTTTAAACCTATGGCCTTAGATGGAGAGTAGATGCTTATTATTTAGCATAGACATTAATGAAATTAGAAAAATCAAACAAGCGTTATGCAAAGGCTAAAAGAGAATTGTATACCTGTAACCGTGGATGAAGAAGAAATCCTTGTTCTTCGACCTGGGCGGTGAAAACACTAGACAAAAAAAAACAAGCGATAAGTAGAAACCCAAAGAAAAGTGTATACCTATCATACTGGATGGAGATCGGATCCTTGATGGTTGCCCTTGACAGTAAAAACAATAGACGGATAAAAAAAGCCAATAATCAACGGCCCAACGAAAAATATATATCTGCAAGTCTGGATGAATATCAAGTCCTAGTTCTTCGGCCTAAACCGTATAGGCACTAGACATATAAAGCTAAAAGTTAGTAAAGACGCAAACATATTTGTATACCTGTCACTCTGGATAGGGCTCGGATTCGGAATCATTGGCATAGACAGTAAAGGCACTTGACAAAAAAAAAAGACACATTAAATAAAAGCACTTGTCAGATTTGTATACCTGTAAAACTTGATGGAAACCGGATCCTTGAGTGTTGAATTTGACTGTAAAGTCATGAGAAAAAATACAGTTTGCAGCAAGTCAAAAATCAAAGAGATGTGTAACACTATATCCCAATATGGAGACCGGGTTCTTGCTCGTTACCCTTGACTGCAAGGACACTAGAGAAACAAAAACAATTATAAGTAACGGCCCAATAACATTTTTATATCTGTAATTCTCGGCGGATACCAGATGATTGGTCGTTGGCCTTGACTTTAAGGACAGTAGAAAATTAAAACCGACAGTAAGTAAAATCCCAAAGAGAAGTGTATACCTGTAACACTGGACGGATATAGGATCCATGATGGCTGGCTTGGACTGTGAAGCAAGTAGAGAAATAAAGCCAACAGTAACTAAAGGCCGAACTAGATGTATATACCTGTCGCACTGGAAGGAAAACAAATTTTTCATTGTGTAGCCGGATCGTAAACACACTAGGCCAATACGAAAGAAAGCATGTAAAGACAGAGAGAAAAGTGTGTACCCGTAACCTTGATTTGAAATCAGATCTTTGATATTTGAACTTTAAGGAAAAAAAAACACTAGAAATATATAAATGACAGTAAGTAAAAGCTCAAGAAGACTTGTTTACCTGTAGCCCAAATTTGAGTTTTGATCCTTGCTGTTTGGCCTGGAGAGTAAAAACAATAGTCATATATACTTCTAGGTTAGTAATGGCCAAGAACGACTTGTATACCTTCCATAATGGATGTATATTTGATCATCGTTCTTTGCCATCAAAAGAAAGTATAAATAAAGAGTATAGTTTGTTTTAAGTAAAGGTTTAAAGGAAACTTGGTTAGCTATAACAATTCATGAAAATCGGATCCTGATAATTGCCGTGGATGAGTAGACACTAGAAATATATAAAATCCAATGAGTAATTGTTCATCGAGTTTTTGTATACCTATAGCCACGGACTGAATCCGGATCCGTGAAGCATGATCTTGGTGGATTCAACACTAGAAATAAATAAAGCCGAGTGTGATTGCTCATCGATTTTTGTTATACCTATAATCATATAACGGGAAATCAGCACCTTGAAGCTCGACCTGGATGGCCGGAGACTAGAACTAGATTAAAATAATGAGTATATGCCCATAATGCTTTTTATACCTATACCCATGGCGGGGAGATCGGAATCTTGATGCTTGATCCGGATAGCTGGAGACTGGAGATATATTAAATCTAGTGAGTATATGCCCATAATGTTTTTTTATACCTATAACCATGGCGGGGAGATCGGAATCTTGATGCTTGACCTGGATAGCTGGAGACTGGAGATATATTAAATCTAGTGAGTATATGCCCATAAAGTTTTTTTATACCTATAACCATGGCGGGGAGACCAGAACCTTGATGCTTGACCTGGACGACTGAACACAAGAAGTATATTACAGCTAGTGAGTATATGCCCATAATGTTGTTTTATACTTATGACCATGGAGGGGTGATCAGGTCCTTGACGCTTGATCTGAATGACTGGAGGCTAGAAATAAATATCAAAACTAGTGAGTAAATGACAATAACGATTTGTTATACCTATAACCATGGACAGGTGATCGGGTCCTTGATGCTTGACACGGATGGCTGAAGACCAGGAATAAATATAAAAACTAGTGAGTATAGGCCCATAATGTTTTTTTATACCTATAACCATTGACGGGCGATCGGAACCATGATGCTTGACCTGGATAGCTGAAAACTAGAAATATATTAAATCTAGTGAATATATGCCCATACCATTTTGTTATACCTATCACCATGCACGGGCGATCAGAATCTTGATGCTTGACCTGGATGGCTGGAGACTAGAACTAGATTAAAAAAATGAGTATATGCACATAATGCTTTTTGTACTTATAACCATGGGCGGGCGATAGGGTCCTTGATGCTTGACCTGGATAACTGAACACTAGAAAAATATTAAAGCTAGTGAGTATAGGCCCATAATGTTTTTATACCTATAATCTTTGACGGGCGATCGGAACCTTGATGCTTGACCTGGATGGCTGAACACTAGAAATATATTAAAGCTAGTGAATATATGCCCATAACATTTTGTTATACCTACCACCATGGACGGGCGAGTAGAACCTTGATGCTTGACCTGGATGGCTGGAGACTAGAACTAGATTAAAACTAGTGAGTATACGCCCATAATGTTGTTTTATACCTTTAACCATGGATTGGCGAGTAGAACCTTGATGCTTGATCTGGATGGCTGGAGACTAGAACTAGATTAAAACTAGTGAGTATACGCCCATAATGTTGTTTTATACCTTTAACCATGGATTGGCGATCAGAACCTAGATGCTTGACCTGGATGACTGAACACTAGACATATATTAACGCTAGTGAGTATATGTCCCTAATGTTTTTTACATCTATAACCATGGCAGGGAGATGGGAACCTGGACGCTTGACATGATTGGCGGAACACTAGAAATATATTTAAAATAGTGAGTATATTGCCATAACGTTTTGTTATACCTATAACCATTGACGGGAGATCAGAATCCTGTTGATTGACCTGGATGATTGAACACTAAAAACATATTAAAACCAGTGAGTATATTTCCATAATGTTTTGTTATACCTAGAACCATGGCTGGAAGATCGGAACCTTGACGCCTAACATCGATGGCTAAACATTATAAATATATTAAAACTAGTGAGTATATTCCCACAACGTTTTGTTATACCTATACCCATGGCCGGGCGATCGGGTCCTTGCCACTTGACCTGGATGGCTGAACACTAGTACTAGATAGAAGCTAGTGAGTAAATGCGCATAACGTTCTGTTATACCTATAACCATAGCTGGTAGATCGGAACCTTGATGCTTGTCCTGGATGGCTGGAGACTAGAGATAGATAAAAGCTAGGGTGTATATGTCCCTAATGGTTTTTTTTACCTATAACCATTGACGGTCGATCGGGTCCTTGCCGCTTCACATTGATGACTGGAGACTAGAAATAGATAAAAGCTAGTAAGTATTTACCCATAATGTTTTTATACCTATAACCATGGACGAGGGATCGGGTTCTTGATGCTTGACACGGATGGCTGGAGACTTAAATAAATATAAAAACTAATGAGTATACGCTCATAATGTTTTTATACTTATAACCATGGACGGGCGATCGGGTCCTTGACGCTTGACACGGATGGCTGGAGTTCACAAATAAATATAAAAACTAGTCAATATATGCCCATAATGTTTTTTATACCTTTAACCATGGGCGGGCAATCGGAACCTTGACACTTGACCTAGATGGCTGAACACTAGTAATAGATAAAAGCATACGAGTAAATGCGCATAACGTTTTGTTATACCTGTAAACATGGTTGGGAGATCGGAACCTGGACGCTTGACATGGATGGCTAAACACTAGAAATATATTAAAACTAGTGAGTATATTCCCATAACGTTTTGTTATACCTATAACCATTGTCGGGAAATCGGGTCCTTGACACTTGACCTGGATGGCTGACACTAGTAATAGATAAAAGCTAGTGAGTAAATGCGCATATGGTTTTGTTATACCTATGACCATAGCTGGGAGATCGGAACATTGATGCTTTTCCTGGATGGATTGGATACTACAAATGTACAAAAACAAGTGAGTAACTGCTCATCGAGTTTTGATATACCTGAAAACCGTGGACCTTGACCTGGACCTTGAAGCTTGACCTAGATGGAATGGATACTACAAATATACAAAAACAAATGAGTAACTGCTCATCGAGTTTTGATATACCTGAAACCGTGGACCTTGACTTGAACCTTGAAGCTTGACCTGGATGGAATGGATACTAGAAATATACAAAAACAAGTGAGTAACTGCTCATAGAGTTTTGATATACCTGATAACCGTGGACCTTGACGTGAACCTTGAACCTTGACCTGGATGGAATGGATACTACAAATATACAAAAAGCAAGTGAGTAACTGCGCATTGAGTTTTGATATACCGGAAAACCGTCGACCTCGACCTGAACCCGTTGACCTTGACCTGAACCTTGAAACTTGACCTGGATGGAATGGATACTAGAAATATACAAAAACAATTGAGTAACTGCTCATCGAGTTTTGATATACCTGAAACCGTGGACCTTGATCTGAAAACTGTGGACCTTGACGTGAACCTTGAAGCTTGACCTGGATGGAACAGATACTAGAAATATACAAAAACAAGTGAGTACCTGCTCATCGAGTTTTGATATACCTGAAATCGTGGACCTCGACCTGAATCCGTTGACCTTGACCTGAACCTTGAAGCTTGACCTGGATGGAATGAATACTACAAATATACAAAAACAAATGAGTAACTGCTCATAGAGTTTTGATATACTTGATAACCGTGGACCTTGACCTGAACCTTGAAGCTTGACCCGGATGGAATGGATACTACAAATATACAAAAACAAGTGAGTAACTGCTCATAGAGTTTTGATATACCTGATAACCATGGACTCTGATCAGATCCCTGATGCTTGACCTGGACGGAAGGCACTAGAAGCATACAAAAGACAATGAGCATATGCTCCTCGAGTCTTGGTGTACCTGTGGCCCTGGATGGAGACCTGTTCTTGATTGCTTGACTTTGCCTGAAAAGTCCCTACAGAAATATCAAAGACAGTGAATGATTAATCAACGAGCCTTTATATACCTGTAGGCCTGGATGGAGATCTTATTTTTTATCGTTGACCTTGTTTGTCAAAAGACTAGACAAATATAATCTTCACAATGTGTGTCTTTGATGAATATCATATACTCCTTAAAATATAGTAAGTCCTGTCAGTTTATCTCTTGTTTCTGAGTGTGAATAGGCTTTGTATGGATTGATGGTCAAACCAGTGTTGCACCTCAGTATTTCATTTTTGCTGTGTACTGGTTTTGACGTATTGTCTTATATCTTGCTACTGACTGTTTTACATATGATAAAAGCCTGAGATTTGACTAGCAAAATGGATTTTTATTGGTTATGATTCGTCTTTAACGTCTATGTTGATTAAAGCAGTTTGTGAGAGAGCAGTAAAGAAGTGTATAAAGTATTAATAGTATGTGGAAGAGAGTTGTTTTGACGCGTTCTGTTTGGATAGGTGTTTTTTTTTTATAAAACTCATGACGTCTCAATCATGAGTTGCTGTTCTTTTTTATTATTTTTATTATGATAGTTTGATAATATATTATAAAATTCGGTTTTTTTCTTATTCCTTTTTCGGTTTTCTTTTATCTTTTAGCCTTGACAACATGTATATATTATTACTATTTTACTTCTTTATTTAATATCTATGCTTAAAATATGGGTTTTGGGTTTTAAAGAAGTATCACTTATATTCTGAAGGACGTGCTGTGCAGGCACTTGTTTTACTTTTTGTTTTTTTCTTTTGCCTCTTTTTTTGTTTTAGTTCTTTTTATGTCACATAAGGTCCGTGCTGTCCGTGCAGCATCACATGTGTCATGGGGCTTAGAGGAGCATAGTAGCAATAGTGGTCCAGACTTTACTTTAGCATGAAAACATTTAAATGATGTCTTCCGATTGGTGGACTATATGCATGTCAAATTATTCAGTTGCTATGGACCCCCATTCACTTTTTTATTCTACTTTCTGTTGTGATTCTGTTAACAAGGCTTATGCTTTTGAACAGCCACTTGTCGAGACATTATATATGCCTCTGTGTTCATTTTAGCTGTACTACTGATATACAAAGTATTAATCGGCTAGACGTTAAACTACAATAAAGAAGTGTAAAGTTGTGTTGATTATAAAGCTTTAATTAAAGTCTTGTGTATATTTATTTGTTTGTTTTCTTGTTTGTTTGTTTCACATGCTGTGACTTTATTAGTTTAAGAAGCACCCCCGAAAAAAATTGCTGCTTATATCTTTTCTTTTCTTTCGTGTGAGACTTCCATTTTTCTTCTAGCTTTTTCACCAGTGTCTTGAGTTAATAAACACAAAGTGTAGGAATACTTTCTTGAAATAAAAGTACTTTCAGTGCTTCAGTATGAAGGGATTGACAGCCTGACTATTGAAAGTCGTTGGTACCTCAAGTTAAAGCATCGTTCTTAGAGTAAAATAAAAGTAAAAAGAAGAACAGGGTCTAGCCTAGTGTTTGTCAATCGACCTTGGTTTGTACTACTTTATAAACCAATCATAATCCAACCGAGAAATTAATACAGCATAACCCAACTGCCTGAAACACTTTACATTTATATGTGTTCAAATATACACCATTCTATCGATAATTATAATTATTTATATAAGTTACATTATACACCATGAAAAAGTAGTGGTGCTTGCAATTGTGCTAGCCTGGTCACAGATAGATCAAGCTAGTAAAATGGCTATTACATATATATAAATCACCTTTTAAAGGCTCTGCTTATTTACTATTTTTTTCTGTTATTGCTCAGACTGACTGACGGCACAATATGAAAGCAAAGAGACAATCTACTGCTACTGAACGTATAGGTTTTGTTTGGTTGGGAGCAAGACGCTATCGATTACTAATTATCGATTTATAGGATCTAGTGCTTTTGATATTTTGCGCTTGTATACCAAACTCAACTGGATGCACGAATAACCTAGAAATAATACTCTGTTGGATTAAAGGCTTTGATTTATAACTTTTGTTTTGTAATACAGTATAATGCGCTACAGTACTGTATAGTTTGATTCCACTTATTACTTTGAGGCTCATAGTCTAGCTTTGGTTCGCTTGAGACTATTTTAGTTTGAAGCACGGAGCCTTTGTATAAATGAACCTTTTCTATGGTCGATTAAATATGAGTGTACTGGAAATGATATTTTTTAAGATTTCTACAAGCATATGCAAATGCACACCAATGGTAATCATAGCTTTTCAATTATAGAAAATTAAAAATCGAATCAAATAAGCAATGTTTTTTTTTGGCTTTAAGTAACCTGGTGAGACACATTGTGATCCACCTCTTCGAGGTTTATTATATTACAATTACTCGAATGTTGATCAAAATATCCGATTTTTTCACTCTCAAAAAGCATAGAACCCTGAAATTCGGGAAGCTTGCACCACTTCAATAAGCTCTTTAAATGCCCAATAGCAAAAATACGAGTTGTTTCTAAAAGTACAATTTTTTTTTAGTTGAATACATAAACCAGACACTCCAAAAGGCATCAATTTGGAGTGTTCAAAAGTTAGAGATATTTTTTTTTAAAGAAAAGAGAATATTATTTAGCATAAGAGACATTATAGAATAGCTATATATCTATATATGCTCTACATAACAGAATATCAGCTTGTATAAACGTTTATATGAAGAAAGCCGTTCTATATTCTGACATTACAAGCATACGCTGGAAGCAAAGAGTGGAGTACAAATAAAGCCACAATCTTTTTTCCAAAAAAAGGCAATGACTTTGGCAGACACTCTTGAAATGGACGGCTGTGTAATATATGTCATGATATTTTATATTGCCCTTTAAGAGAAAAGAAAAATACATAGGATACTTTTTATGTGTTCCATTAAATAGCATACTTGAAGTCTTTGTTTCAGATTTATTAATTAAAATTATGATAGTAAATTGATGTAAAGAAGTAAAAAAGAAAAAAAAATGGGAAAATTTAAATTAATAAGGGCATTTTTTCTTTTTTTTTTGGGGGTTAAATACCTGTCTCCAAGGTGTATATGTGCAGTGTATACATCCCAGTCTTTCTTCACATATAGACGCACAAACCAGCTTGTCCACCGATATCTTGGCTGTACCATTATAAAATATAGAGTATAAGGTGGTTTGCTTTTTATGTCTTCTTGTAGACTGTGTATAGGCTCATTGGTAAATTAGAGCCTATGACTTCCTACAAACAAAAGTTTTTTCGTGACCTAGTACTACTGATCGGTGGTGCAGACAGCCTTTGTGTACCCGATAGTAAAAGAACCATAGCAGGGCCCATTTACAGGGACACTGTTATCCATATGGAGGTTGAAATACCGTTCAGTGTTCACTTACAGTTTCTGAGAGAGGATAGTATATTAATATGACCTTCACTGCGCCGTAATCACAACAAAAAAAAATTCTTTTTTAACGATGGCTTGAATCTTCTTTCAACATTCCCTCCATCCCGCCATCTTTGTCAAGGATCTTCATTCCTGTTGGGGATCGTCATTCATATAATATTGCAACTTAAAGTAGAGAAAAAATGTCGCAATATAAAAAGAGAGCACACTTCTTTAAAAAAAAATCGAAATACTCTT
>NW_017265147.1:148003-155083 GCF_001638985.1 Phycomyces blakesleeanus NRRL 1555(-)
AAGGGGGGAGTGGGGTAGGGGGTGCATAAAGATTGGCTTAGGAAGATCGAGAGTGAAGGTCAGTGTATTTTTGAGAAAACCGCAAAACTATAAGGTTACTCATTCTTCATAAACAATATTTGAAGCTAATGAGCTCTCTCTCTAAAAAAGCAATCTAAGCGCCCAGCTTTCATATCCGTAGTGAAGTTATGAATTCTATATATATAAACAGCAATGCCTTTGCGATGGACATGCATTGAGTAAAAGCTTTATCATAAAAAAAGGCGAAGTTATCTTCCTAAGTAAGTATGCTTCCCGTCTAAAACAAGTATACAATCATACAAAAGTCAAAATCAATTAACGAAAAATGGAAGTCCAATGACTTTGACATTATACTCTATAGCTAACTAATAACTTATACTCTTTGGCTTATATCTTTGTGCGTGCAGATAATGAAGCCTTTCAATATCTCATATTAATATATTAGTATATAAAGTAAATTCCAAAATGCTTTATTTTATTACTGAAAAAGGCTGGTACTACTATATTTGGTAATTATCAAAGTAGTAGCTTGACCAAAATATATAGCTTGTATCATTAACTTCTCATCCAATTTCTCATATATACTCTCTTTTAGAAATATTTAAACAGTGAATTACAAAAGTATATATATATATATATAGCTTATACCATACACTTCTCAATCAATTGGTTAAATAATTCTGAGCAAGGATCGATATATTTTGCTTAAAATGAAATCCGATCCGAGCTATAAGCAACAAGATGTGTTTTAATGTGCTTTTAACATAATTCGATCTACTGGATATTTATGGATCAATTAACGTTTTACTTTCCTTAATTATCTTTCTCTCTCTTTTTCTCTCGCTCTCTCTTTATCTTTCTCTCTTGCTCTCTTGCTCTCTTGCTCTCTCTCTCTCTCTTTCTCTCTTGCTCTTTCTCTCTCACTCTTTCTCTCTCACTCTCTCTCTCCCTCTCACTCTCTCCCTCTCACTCTCTCTCTCTCACTCACTCTCTCTCTCTCTCACTCTCGCACTCTCTGTTTATCCACCACAAATCTTTATCTCGTTGATCTCTCTTCTTCTTAGACAATTATATCCTTACAATAACACGCCGCGTGATAAATCCATATACCAAAAGTCACTCTAGGATTATATATATACCCTGTTAGTGTATTTCAGATAAGCTCTTACACCTATCTCTTTCCTCTTTTCAATATACACGCACGCACTCAGAGATCCCTCTACCAGTCAATTGGCTGCACCAATACAAAATATATGATATTGTCTATTTCTTTTTATGTCTTCTTACAAACTAAGGATGCTAATTGATAATTCGGATAGTGTGCGCTTTTTTGTAAACTGGTATTACCAATCGGTGGTGCAGACAGCCTTTGTGTACCCGATAGTAAAAGAACCATAGCAGGGCCCATTTACAGGGACACTGTTATCCATATGGAGGTTGAAATACCGTTCAGTGTTCACTTACAGTTTCTGAGAGAGGATAGTATATTAATGTGACCTTCACTGCGCCGTAATCACAACAAAAAAAAATTCTTTTTTAACGATGGCTTGAATCTTCTTTCAACATTCCCTCCATCCCGCCATCTTTGTCAAGGATCTTCATTCCTGTTGGGGATCGTCATTCATATAATATTGCAACTTAAAGTAGAGAAAAAATGTCGCAATATAAAAAGAGAGCACACTCTTTTAAAAAAAAATCGAAATACTCTTTATTTTTCCTTTTTGACGACTGTTCACTGTATACACAGCTCTAACAAAAATAAGCCCTTGGTCAAACCTTCGTGTCCCTATAAACTTCGCACTGCTTTCAAAGTCGACAGTCATCACCACTCTACTGTTTTCTTTTTTTAACTCTGTACTAACAACAACTTCGCACTGCGTCCAAAGTCGACAGTCATCACCACTCTATTGTTTTCTTTTTTCAACCCTGTACTAACAACAACTTTACACTGCGTCCAAAGTCGACAGTCATCACCACTCTATTGTTTTCTTTTTTCAACCCTGTACTAACAACAACTTTGCACTGCGTCCAAAGTCGACAGTCATCACCACTCTATTGTTTTCTTTTTTCAACCCTGTACTAACAACAACTTTGCACTGCGTCCAAAGTCGACAGTCATCACCACTCTATTGTTTTCTTTTTTCAACCCTGTACTAACAACAACTTTGCACTGCGTCCAAAGTCGACAGTCATCACCACTCTATTGTTTTCTTTTTTCAACCATGTACTAACAACAACTTTGCACTGCGTCCAAAGTCGACAGTCATCACCACTCTATTGTTTTCTTTTTTCAACCATGTACTAACAACAACTTTGCACTGCGTCCAAAGTCGACAGTCATCACCACTCTATTCTTTTCTTTTTTCAACCATGTACTAACAACAACTTCGCACTGCGTCCAAAGCCGACAGTCATCACCACTCTACTGTTTTCTTTTTTCAACCCTGTACTAACAACAACTTCGCACTGCGTCCAAAGCTGACAGTCATCACCACTCTACTGTTTTCTTTTTTCAACCCTGTACTAACAACAACTTCGCACTGCGTTCAAAGCTGACAGTCATCACCACTCTACTGTTTTCTTTTTTCAACTCTGTACTAACAACAACTTCGCACTGTTTCCAAAGTTGACAATCATCACCACAGTAACGTTTTCTTTTTTGAAACCTGTGCCAACACTAGCTTCGCCGTACTATCAAAATTGAAACCAACAACCACAGTAATGTTTTCTTTTTTGAAACCTGCACCAACACTAGCTTTGCCACACTATCAAAATTGACACCAACAACCATATTATTTCTTTACTTTATTACAACAGTAAAATAAAAATTGAAATAATAGCCATATAACAAAATCTTGACACTCAAAAGCGATACATTATTTTCTTCTACACTTAGAGTGTCATACACTACCATTCTCAGAATTAGCTTTCAACTTTTGCACATATATACTATTCGTATTATCATACTTCTGAAACCTTCTTATTCCATTCCATTGCATATAACTTTCAAAGCTGTCGACTTTTAGTATATCTTTGTGTGACTGATTCTAAATCAGGCGGACACTACCGAGCACAACAGCCCACTATAGAAATCTTTTTTTTTGATCAGTGTACACCATGAATGTCAAAACTCTGTCCCACGCATCACATACACGGGCCACCTACAAATACTGCCTACAAATAACATCTTTCTTTAACTCACCACTTACTCTTTACTATATAAAAAGAATATACTACTATTAAAGCTTTATACTTTTAAATAAAAATAAAATAAAATAAAATCGCAGTCTTGTTCTCATATATTATATTAGAATATATTATATTATTTCATATACTTTTAATAATAAATTGAACTTTAATTGTACACCAATAATTTTTAGAAAGTATATATCTATAATTCTTTTTCTTTTTGTTTTATTTTTCTATTTGTGTCTATGCTCATGTTTGGTTAGATTGTTTTCCAATAGGTGTCTCTTCCTTCTATAAGCTTTGTAAAATATACTATACTAAAACTTATATTAAATAGAATGAATGGGTTATAAAATAATATAAAAAAGTAACAAATTATGTATACAGTAGAATTTAATACTCAAGATATATATTATTTATTAGTCAACCAATAAAGGGTGAGTATGCACAATGAGCAAAACACATATAGTTTAACCAATAAGTAATGAGTATGCGCAATGAGTAAAATACATATAGTTTAACCAATAAGTAATGAGTATGCGCAATGAGTAAAATACATAGAGTTTAACCAATAAATAATGAGTATATACGATTATTAACTACATTAAACTCTTGGCTGCAAACTAAAGTAAACTTGTAGGATTACTAAGATATGTATTTATAGTCAACCAATAAATAATACATATGCATCATTATTAAGAACTATATATCTTTGCAAACCAGTAAAGCATGTGACTTCACTATGAGTAAGAAATATTTTATTGGTTAAAAGACTAGTAGATATGCAAGATTAAGCAGAGCTATATTCTCAGTTAACCAATAGAGAGTAAATATTCATATTCATAAGACATATGTTTTTAGTCAACCAATAAATTGTAAATGTATATCATTATTAAGAACTATATTTTTTGCCAACCAATAAAGAATGCAGTCTCAAGATTTGTAAAGTTGTTTTGCAGCTAAATCAAGAAAGGTGCATATGCAGGATGAATGAGAATTAAAATTTCAGTTAACCAATAAAAAAAAGAATATGTAATATCAGCAATATGATTCTGTCCGGATCGGCCGCCTATTACGTTCGATCTGGACTGAATGGATATTTCCGACAATCTCGGACCACCGGAATCCAAAAGAAAGTAATATCGTAAAAACATATACGCTAGTAATAATAACTTTACTTTCTTATAAATCTAAAGCTTGTATCATATATCTCTCAAATAATTTCAAAATAACCCATATATCTTGTCTCCTCAAGATTCTAATTAAAGTTGTATCGGTTTTAAGCTATAGATAATAATATAATATACATTTTAATATATTCTTATAATCAATTTCTTCTACGATATATATATAAATTGTTCACAATGGCATTGTTCTTTTTTGTTAATACTTTAAATGTATAATAGGCACTATATATATATATATATATTCACACAATCAAAGCTATGTTTTCTAGTGTATTTAATATTTGCAGTACTATCTAGGTGCGGACCCATTTCTTTATAATTACACTCGGTGGAATTTAATCAAAGAATAATAACCTACAGAATAATATTATCGAGTTATTTTGAAACAGTCGGTATTTATAGTCAAAATTTTACCCTATAACTATATATATAAACTGCTATTGTATCTTAAATACACTGTTAGGTGTATATATATATATATATTCTTCTTCTCTTCAACATACACCGATACAGACATACTTCAGTAATCACTATCGATTGATATATTTATATATAGCTCTTACTTTATTTTAGATATACTGTCCAGCCTATTTTCTTTCTTCCCTTCAACATGCGCGCACACACACTCACACCCACATCCACATGCGCGCGCACACACTCAGGCATCTGCCTACCAGTCAATTGGCTGCACCAATACAAAATATACGATATTGTCTGTTTCGTTTTATGTTTTCTTACAAACTAAGGATGCTAATTGGTAATTCGGATAGTGTGCGCTTTTTTGTAAACTGGTATTACCAATTGGTGGTGCAGACAGCTTTTGTGTACCCAATGGTAAAAGAACCACAGATGGGCCCATTGACAGGGACACTGTTATCCATATGGAGGTTGAAATACCATTTAGTATTCACTCGAAACTATTTGGAGAGAAGTGTATATTAAAATAACCTTTGCTGTGCCGCAACCAAAACAAAAAAAAATGTTTTTTTAACAATGGCTTGAATCATCTTTCGACATTCCCAACATTCCTACATCCCTCTCAAGGATCTTCATTCCTGTTGTGGATCGGCATTCATATTGTATTGCAACTCAAAGTGAACCAAAAGCGGCGCAATACAAAAACGGAAGCGCACTCTTTTTAAAAAAAACCAAAATATTCGTTGTTTTATCTCCTTTTAGACGGCTGTCCATAATATATATGAGTCGAACAAGAAATAAGCCCTCAGTCATATCTTCGTGTCCCTACAAACTTCTCGACGCTTTAAAAACCGACACCAATAACTACAATATTCTTTTTTTTTTATTACGCCTAGCAACACCAGCTTCACAACGCTATCAAAAGTGCTATATACCACTGTTCTCAGAACTACCTTTAAGCTTTTGCACGCACATAACACTTGTATGCTTATACTTCCAGGACTGTCTTCAGTGACAATGACCTCATCCCATCATACATATTCTCCAAAGCTTCCGACTTTTAGTATATCTTTAAATAACTGGTTCTAGACCAAACAGAAATCACCCATCACAAAGTCCTACCATTGTAATCTCTCTTTACAGGCCCACACAATAATCCTCAAATCTATAATAATAATAAAATTGTTACACACCCTAATTCTCAAACCCTTCTTATATAAAAAAATCATTTCTTACACACTGCCTCCGTCTATCTCACTATCCCGCACTCTTTACATAATACAAATACTCTACTATCAAAACCTTCTCGATATTCTTAAAATAAAATTGCTGTTACAATGCACTCTCATTCTTCTTCAGCCTTTCACTTTAATCAATTCGACTTGGTTTAATTATAAGCATATTATTTATATATATATATATAGCTTTAAAAAATATTATAAGAGATGTATGTGTAGTTAAGATATGTGTAATCGAGGTTTGTGTGTGTGTGTGTGTGTTTGTGTGTAGGTGAGGTATGTGAGAAGGGGGGAGTGGGGTAGGGGGTGCAATAAAGATTGGCTTAGGAAGATCGAGAGTGAAGGTCAGTGTATTTTTGAGAAAACCGCAAAACTATAAGGTTACTCATTCTTCATAAACAATATTTGAAGCTAATGAGCTCTCTCTCTAAAAAAGCAATCTAAGCGCCCAGCTTTCATATCCGTAGTGAAGTTATGAATTCTATATATATAAACAGCAATGCCTTTGCGATGGACATGCATTGAGTAAAAGCTTTATCATAAAAAAAGGCGAAGTTATCTTCCTAAGTAAGTATGCTTCCCGTCTAAAACAAGTATACAATCATACAAAAGTCAAAATCAATTAACGAAAAATGGAAGTCCAATGACTTTGACATTATACTCTATAGCTAACTAATAACTTATACTCTTTGGCTTATATCTTTGTGCGTGCAGATAATGAAGCCTTTCAATATCTCATATTAATATATTAGTATATAAAGTAAATTCCAAAATGCTTTATTTTATTACTGAAAAAGGCTGGTACTACTATATTTGGTAATTATCAAAGTAGTAGCTTGACCAAAATATATAGCTTGTATCATTAACTTCTCATCCAATTTCTCATATATACTCTCTTTTAGAAATATTTAAACAGTGAATTACAAAAGTATATATATATATATATAGCTTATACCATACACTTCTCAATCAATTGGTTAAATAATTCTGAGCAAGGATCGATATATTTTGCTTAAAATGAAATCCGA